>NW_027506873.1:2425909-2725909 GCF_052324685.1 Brachyhypopomus gauderio | reverse complement strand
CCATTCCCTCCCCTATGCTGGCCCTCAGACATGGGCTCTGGTTCCAACTCTCCCTCCGCTGCACCTTTAAAGAAACATCCCATAAGAAGCAGTTTTTATTTGTTGCAAAAATCCATGTATGGACTATTTGCTTTGAGAGGTCTGATTTCTGATGTCACTAATACCACTGTGGTCATACTGGAGCTCTACATGATTCTTTATGTCTTAGAGCTTGTATTATTGTATGAGAATTATGCAGTTGTTTACCCTACGATTCCGATCTGTCTGTTTACTTCAGCCAAGCCGGTACTTGCTCCACCGATGTTCATCTTCCAAAGAATAACTGCTCCAGTGAAGGTAAGCCAGAAAGTCGAGAAAACACATGTTGACTAAGCACCAGCATGTCTAAGTCTCCAACATACAATACGGAGGACTGTGTTGAGTCCCTGAGCATTTATTAGTGAGGCTGAACCCATCTTATGTATGTCTGTTCCTCAGAGGAGATACGAGGATGAAGGGAGTGGTAAGTAACGCCTTGACTCCTCAAAAAGTTCACAACAGGAACTCCGATTAAGACTTTCTTAGCTTTTTAAGACAAGCTTTCATGGTGCTGGATTCTTACAGTCACAGATTCTTTTTATGTTTCCAGGAGCTGGCATGAACAAGCGTGTCAGGTCGCTCACCTGTCCCTCCTTACCGAGCCGGCCCAGAAAAGGTGGGAGTTCAGAAATTCTTTACAGGCGTTTCTGCAACACATTGGTTCCCGTTTCAGTATGTATGACTGCTAAGGAGAGGGGTGTTAAGGTGACTGTGCCTTCACAGGTCTCCTGGGACAATGCCATCATATTGGTTTAGAGACTGTGTCTGCACTTCTCATGAAATAACAGTGGCTAGAGATGGCAGAATAGTATAGTATAGTATAGTATAGTATAGTAGAGTGTTTCAGGCGGTTTGCGTATCGGTTCCTTAAGTGTCTTTCTAGTAAAATAAACCAACAAATAAAATAAACAAAGCAAGATTCATCTTGTTCTTTCTGTCTTCCAGCACTTCCCTGTGACAATGGCAGACGAGTCCGGTCGATCTCTCTCTCCTTTCCTCCACCTCTACCTGGTAAACAAGCTCTACCTCGCTCTTTCTGTCTCCCTCTCTGTCTCTCCCCCCTCCCTCTCCTTCTCTCTCTGTCTCTCCCCCCTCCCTCTCCCTATCTCTCTCCCTCTCTCTCCATCCCCCCCCCCCCTCTCTCTGTCTCTCATTTTGTCTTTTGGCTCAAAAATGTAAATCCACACCCCAGGAACTTCATACACTCAGTAGTTTGGAATCTGCCTGAGGTACCGACAGAGGTGCCATGTCTACATGTGCCAGTGTAGGTCCCCGGTAATCCCATCCATCTCACCGATCCACTCTATGCTTGCGTTCCAAGCCATGCCTCTGTATCCGGCGGCTTCTGTTTCGGTTCCTGAGGGAGAGAAGACCTTACTTGCTTTGTACAAATCACCCAAATGTTCCCCTGGGTGGGGGCAAGTCAGGGCCTGACTAGGCTCTTGATCACAGTGTGCGTTCTAATCTTTGTGAACTCCAGCTAACTGGGTCATTGTTGGATTTTGGGCTTCATACAGTGCAGAAAGTTGCACCCAGTAAGCACTATGGAACCCTGAATCAACAGTTAAGATTTTGCCAACACAGATAAGCCTGGTTAACCGCAGGGACATTCTGAGTTCGATTCCTGCTGTTAGATTGATGGGTGTTGTTTTTAATGAAGATCCTACTTTTTTCAGTGAGGTTTCAGTTAGAACAGCTGTTTATACTGTGGTGTCCCTGTACAGTCATCTGACTGTCATGTGATGAGGGATTATGTCTCAAAATGATTGAGTGGTTTAGGGAAATTGCTTTTCAGCTTGTCAGTAGAGCAAAAGGTTCTTTAAAATGAAAAATTCAGCCTCTTGTAGGGATGTGGAGATTCATCGATTCACATCGGTGAATCGGTACACATGTCTGCGATGCGACTGCATCGGTAGATTCAACGTGCATCGAGTTTAATTTGCGGGCGAATTCACGATGCATCGCCTTCAGTGAGGCGGTCACGCAATCTGCAAACAATGCCGTGGGGCTAAATACGTTAGTAGCACAACGAACCTGGCGACACGCATGAAAAGACGGCACGGTGTGGACATCTCTGCGGCCGCTACCCCCTCGTAACCCCCCCGCTCAACAACTTACGTTCGTGAGTGTGTCGCATCGCATCGCATTTGTATCGCATCGCATCGCATCGACAAGGGGTTTCAGAGTATTGCAGTTATATCGCATCGTTGGCAGTGTATCGAGATGTGTATCGAATCTAGCTTAGTGGTGACGATATACATCCCTAGCCTCTTGAGCTTATGAGCTGCAGGCTAAAATATTTTTTTAGTGTATTTTGTTTCCACTTAAATTGAGGCTCTTTTGATTAGGGTGGGATGATTTTCCCTCTTAGTAATAAATATAACTAAATAAATAACGACAAGTGTGCATTTTCTTGCTTTCATTTACAGTCTCAAGAACAAATGTGTTCATGCCTTCAAGCATACGTCACCTGATTACTGGCTCCGCTTCCACAGGTTAGTATCTCCAAAGATTGTGTTAGAGAGTAATTTTGGATAGGGAAGACTGCTGTTTCTTTGCTAAAAAACAACCAACATTCCCTTTAACAATAAGGACAAAGAAACTAAAAGACCTTCTGATTTTATGCTTTGTATGCTAAAGGTCTTTGGCAGTAAATGCGTGTAAATTTCATTTATGCTACTTTCATAAATGTTTTTCATTTACTCTTTGAAGTACAAGTGTGAATGTCTGTAAATAAACTATGTGGAACTAAACCTGATGTCTGGCCACACTTACAGTGTGTTCTCGGGCCAAAGTAAAGAGCCCCCTGCCGAGGCCGCCTGCCCTGCCGGAACCTGAGCGCTGGCACTCCCACAGCGTGCCACATCACAGCCGGGTATTGCGCAACACCTCACGCCCACTGTGCTGCTCCAGACATGCAGAGATCTGTCATCCCTTCATTAATTTAACCTATTAGACATGGGGTCTTCTTTCATTTTTTTAAAATCATGGCTGAAAAGCAAAGTCAACCTTTTAGTCAACCTCATAAGTAATTTCTGTCTGGTGTGCAGAGATTTATGTACCATCATATTCATGCTTTATATATCTACATAGTGTTTCGACCCTGTAACGTTGGCTGTAAACAAGTGCTGATTTACACCACACAGCTTACTGGATTTCACTGGTGTAAGTGCGTCCCATTAAACTCTGATGGTTTTATATGTTCCCTCAGGTTAGTCGAGGAACTGCTAAAGACCTTTCTGGAATTCCTGTTGTTCTCCCTTCTTCTTCTTACAGCACCATGGAGAAGCAGCCCCTACCGCAAACTAGCAGGTCAGCTGAGTGAATAACTTTACATACAAAGTGACACGCGAAGTCCAGAGTCTACATGGGTCCCTCATACATGCACTGGGCTTCAGCCCCAAAGACGGTGTTGAAGATTTAACCTGATCATGTCATCTTTCACAGAACCCCCTCACAGACGACTGGAGGTTCCCAGTTTGTGTTTGGGGAGAACATGAGCGAGAGGGTTCTGGTAAGCCCTACATGTTCTCCAAGTCCTGGCAGGCTAGCATCTCTAATCATCTCTAGTTCATTCAGCAGGCATTCCACAGCAAGTTTGGCTGGATCAAAGTAAATGGTTTTTTCCCCCTCTCAGAGTCCACAGAAAAGCCCGTGTAGTGAGGAAATGTCCGAGACAGAATGCAGCTCCACTGACTCGGACTCCTCCAGCTCAGAGGCCTCTAACGCAAGTAAGTTATGCCCATGCTTGTATCCCAATGAAAGAAAAGCAGACTGGCATGTAGCCATATTAAAAAGCCAGTAATGTTAGCTGAGATTGGTGCGTTCTTGTTGTATACCCAGCCTGTGTTAAGATAATACTTGTGTGGCTCATGTAAAGAGGCACGTAGTGGTTTTGGCCAGCAAATGTGCTGGACCTTATGTATGGAACTTAATCTGTGTCAATACTAAAAAAAATTTAATATGCAAAATGGCAATGTAATCCTAAATTTGCATTTACATGTTCCACTCATACAAGCAACTTTGAGCTCAAAATTCTAATTCAAATGCAATAATTCAATTTACATTTGTAACGTGGTAGACGTCTATTCATATTTAATTTATACATACATTTTGCTGCTTTATTTGTGCCTTTATTTGAATGAAATTTTATTTCCCGATTTGAATTAACAAGTTTCATGTGATCATGCAAAGGTTGTATCAAACACAAGACACAAAACTAATAATAAAGCTTCTGTTTAAGTGACCAATTTGCTGATAAAGTTCCAGTCTAGAGGTGATTTATATGTTCTTAGAGTTCAGCCACAGAGATTAGATGAAGAGTCGATGACACTTTTGTCGGTTGAAGGATGCATCTCAACAGTTTTGGTGCATGACTGTAAAACCTGGTTTATCATTAGTGACTGTACAGAGCACGCTGTGGGAGTCTGCAGCAGCCTACACGAACGCCTGTAGGAGGCGCTGTCTACCCAGACAAGTCCGGGTCTTCACTGGGGAGGAGAAGGAGAGCAACGTTGTTCAGGTCTGACACATGTGCATGTTTACCATATTCACACACACACACAGGCTGGGCACACCTATCGGCAATAACCAGATGTAGTCATGACGGTCTAAGCTGGCAATCAGCACAGCTGCTGACATAATATTCCTGTGGCAAAAAACTACAAGATCTATCTCCCCCATCACTTTTAGCTGACGTGTAAGCTGTTTGTTCTGGAAAGAGGCACGCAGTCATGGAGGGAGAGAGGGAGGGGCGTCCTACGGTTGAACGACCTGAAAAGAGGAGTGAAAGGGTGTTTGCAGTCGAGGATGGGTGAGCGAGACTGTGATGTCACTGCCACTTGAAACATCGTCATGTTTCACGATTCTACTGCCTAGTCCGGGGTCTTTAGAACTCTTCTCACGTCTCACACTTATAAATGTAAGATAAACATCGGCCATACCTTTCCCACTGGTGTATGTGAATAATGCAGACCAGTGTGGTTTCAACTTGCTGATTCATCGAAGAATAGAATAAACTGTGCAAGAACTTAAACCACACTTTGACCTAACATAAACTATAAAATTAATTGCAGACGTCCAGAAAGTCTAGAAATATCCCAACACTTTGTGTGACTTTAAGTCTAAATATACATTGTGAAAATGGATGTGCCCAAGCTCACTGTCCTGTTGCTTGTGTTCACTGACAGTAATGAGGCGTGAGGGCAATCTAAAAGTGATCCTGAACACCAAGCTCTACGCACACACACACCTGCGGCGTCCTGCACGCCGCAACCTGCAAGTGACGGCCACGGACACGGAGAGCGGCGACGTGCGCGTGTTCCTGATCCAGGCCAGCGCCCGTGACGTGGCCCGCCTCTACGTGGCTGTGCACCACAGGCTAGTGGCGTTGCGCTGTTCCTCCGGGGCGACGGCACCGACAGACCCAGATGGACCTCGCAGTGGCGAGGAGGAGGAAGGGGACGAGGAGGAAGAGAAGGCTGAGGAGGAGAAGGTCTTAATCACGCACGTGAGATCTGGTAAGGGATGACGAGTGATGCTGTGGCTTGCCTCAACTAGATTACGGTCACGTTCTTCACGGAGAAGAGCCACCGTGAGGACTGTTTGATTCCTAAAGATGGCTTCAATCATTTAGTTGCCACCCAGATAAGATGGACAGGCTTCAGCAAGACTTCACTGAACATCCGCCTTTGTCTCATTTCCAGGGGGTTGTAATTGGAGGCAAAGCCATTCTCCACTCTGCCCCTGACCCCTCCCCTTTCATGGGCGTGGAAATGTTTCCCATGGTGTCTCCAGTCTCCAATGTTCCTGACCACCTGTCAGCACCTTGTCCATCTGTGTTCAGGCCAAAGATGGAAGTCACAATGATTTAAACTCTATAGACAAGACTTTTAAGGAGGAGCCTGCAAAGTTTTTGACAGTGATCTTTTGCCAAAGAATAAATGAGTTAATTTTATGCTATAAAGACACTTTCATTTTCTTTTGTTTTCTTTTTTCTTCTTTTCCTGAAAAGTGGATGAGGGAATTGTAATGAGCAAAAATAATGCTTTGACCTTTTCCGTTCTTCACACCAAGCAGTCACAAGCTCAGAGATCATTTCAGAATACTGTGAAACCATGAAGATGTTTGGACTGTTCCAAGTCCGGACATTTCTGTCACTTTATGTGTTGCTGGGAAAGGACTTCAAATGGAGTTTGAATGCTTTTTTATTTTTTTGTTAGCAACACTTTGCAGAAGGGGAGTTCAATTTTGTTCTGCAAAAAATATGGAATAAAGGTCATCTGTTCATTCTATGCACCTGAAAAGCGCAGTATATATTTACTACAGCTTATATATTGTAGGTCATTAGCTACGTTTGCAGCCTTGTATTTTTAATGCTACATTAGCAAATGCAAAGAGGTTTTCATTCTAATAACACAGGATCTGCATTTCCAGCCTACCTCATGAATAATCTTGTACAATGTCAGCTCTTCAGCACTGAATTATGGTTTTGCTTGCAAGAAGAGTATTATTGCTGGCTCTTAAAAATTATTTTAAAAAGCTTTTCAATGGTTCTGTTTCTTAAATTTTAATTTCAGAAGACATCTAGTTATATTTTCTTTTAATTTCTTTAACTGTTCTATCGTTTTATTGGTAAATCTGCAAAAATGATATTTGTCTCAGACAAATTTTCAAGGCCAAAATATATAGGAAGATTTGCCAAAAATTCTTATATATTTTTATAACATTATTTTTGTGTCGGATGTATTAAAGAACTAATTATAACACGTGGACCATGACTCTTGTTTCTCTTGTGACACATTTGGGCGTGGCTTGGTCCCAGAGGCGGTCTCTGAGCTCTGTGTCAGTCCGGAATCAGTGACCAATGGACATTGCAGAGGAACGCCTTCATCTAAGACCCTCCCACACGTGAAATGTGTTCCAAAAGTCAGAAGCAAAAAACGAAGCAGAAGCAAAGAGAGATTCCAGAAGCAAAAGACCTTACTGGGAAAATCCAAAAAAACAAAAACAATGGAACCAAAAACTTGTCAAAATGCAAACGAAAATAAGTTTCAAATAACCAATTATATTAAAAATATATACTTTTGATACATTTTTTTCTGTTTTGCATTCATAACATATACTTTCTGCTCTTGGATTTACTTTTGCTTTTGTGGAACTATTGAAACAAAAATCACTCCATACCCCTCGCCCGCTCAACAATCGTTACACGCCATCCCAAAATTTTCTGACTCCCCTCCCACTGTATATGTTCTGGCGCCGGCCCTGCAGCTCTCGTCGTTCACTTAAAAGAGCCGGCTCTTTGAACCGGTTCCTTCGCGACCGACACATCACTAGTTCAATTCGGCAGTATATATTCTGTTAGTGTGAGTGAAAAGCAGGTATACTGGTGAGGGGGGGGGGGGGTTTCGTTGCTTTAATGTTACCTACCTCTTACATAGGTGTTGCTTATATTATTTTATTAGCCGTTAGCGATTAGGCTAACTACCATGAGCCGCACGGTTTGCGCGGCGGAAAGAGCACAGTCAGCTAATAAGCTAGGTTTAACCTGCGCGAACGGCGGAAGCGTTCATACTTGCCGCATATACTTGGTTTTTATAAAGAAAAACCAGGGAAAGCAACATTTACCTTACGAATTTTAATGTTGCTTTGTGTTTCAGGTTTGAAATGTGCTGGAATTTAGGCTAAAATACTTGAAAATGCTTGAAATTGTAACTACTTCGTTTCACAACAAATATCTGTCCGACTGAACAGTTCTCTTGTATGACGTTAAAAAATACGAACCTCTTGTAATTCCAGGATGAAACATGAGAAAACGTGAAGACGTTAAGATTGGGCGTTTTGAAAATAAACAACCATTAAATAATGTGATATAAAGCGAATTATTTCGAATAATTTTGAGTATATGTATAAATATTTAACTTATTTAAGTTTATCGTGCTGGGAAATATTGAAATGGACATTGAAAGTGACGTACAAGTGCTTTAATTCCACCTTATAAAAGGTGTATGAACTAGTGATGTGTCGGTCGCGAACGAACCGGTTCAAAGAGCCGGCTCCCTTCTAACTGTGCATTCACACCGAAAGCGACGAGAGCGACACGGCGACCGGAAATCATTCATTTTCAATGAGAGTGAGCGATAGTGATGTGTCGTTCGCGAACGATCCGGTTCTAAGAGCCGGCTCTTTGAAGTGAACGATTGGAACCGGCTCTACAATGGAAGCCGTTTTAGGATCCTATTTGGGAGCCGCTTTTTCCTTCAGTATTGCGCTTGTGCTCTGCAAGTGCCACAGTGCCATGGTTTTTTCCAACATCATTTTTATTTGTCCTTCGCTGCCTCGCTGTCTCTCCCTCTCCTAGCGCGTATTGCTCTGTTTCTGCCAGTGGTAGAGCATACTTGGCGCGTCGCGACCAGGGCGAGGGTCCGTGCATCGAAAATGACGCAATCGCGGTGGCTCCACCCCTGCATGAGGACCCCCGTGCGAAGCGAGGTCGTGCGCCTCTTCAGTGCAATGAACAAAGTTATGTATGCCGGGTTCATACACCTTTACAAGGTGGAATTCAAGCACTTGTACGTCACTTCAATATTGAAAAAGGCCATTTTCAATATTTCCCAGCACCTTAAACTTAAATATTTATACATATACTCGAAATTATTCGAAATAATTCGCTTTTTTATCACATCGATTCAGTCAGACATCTATTTGTTGTGAAACAAAATACAGTTACATTTTCAAGTACTTTAGCACTTTTCAAACCTGGAACACAATGCAACATGAATTTTCGTCAGGTAAATGTTCCTTCCCCTGTTTTTGAGGGGTGTTTCTTTATACTACCACACATATCGTTTCGGACAACACTGCAAAGAATGTCTCCACTGCCCGCATGTCAAGCGTGTGCTCCACATATCTGACCAATCACACGCAGCTTTCAGTTAATAATGTGGTGGGAAAACACTGAAAGAAAAAAAAAAAAAAGTCTCCACTTTTTTTGTGGAAAGGGCAGGCAATTGGCCAAGCTGTATTGCGTTCTATTTTGTGATAATTTAATAATTGGTTATAATAAAAGTTTTATTTATAAAGCATTGTTATCACAAGTGCTTAACAATGTCAATAATGAAACAAAATGTTATAAAATTAGGTTTAAGCTAATAATTAATTAATAATGTAAAAAATATATATGGGGAGCCGTTTGGGAGCCGAAAAGAGCCGGCTCTCCACAGTAATAAAGGAAAAAAACCATTAAAGTGCCGTTCCAGAATAACAAGTGAGAAGTGTTTTAAACTTTGATTTAAAAATGTCTAAAGTCATGGCTCTTCTAATGTTTTTATTCAGCTACTTTTGTGTAAGAGCGGCATATATTTCTGTTTAAAGAGCTTCTCCGTGCAGTTTCCGCCTTCTTTTGGCAGATCTGTTAAGATGATTGGCTGCAGTAAAAAATGATTGACTGCTAACTCTGGCTGATAATTGGCTTAATAAAAATTGATTGACAACGAAAGTCTAGTATCTGATTGGCTGCAGTTGAAAATGATTGACACATGCTCCGCCCTTTACCCACGCCCACCGGGGCTCCGGCCTGCAGCATTACCCTTCTCGAAAATCCCATCACTAGTGAGCGACACCCAGCGACGCGAACAAGTTGAGCTCGGCTCAACTTTATGCAAATGAGCAGTGACGCGCGGCGACTACCAATCAGAAAGTATGTTTGCACCCTCCTCCGAAACCGCACCTCTGACTTTGGTTCCTATTGATTATTTGTTCCGATTGCAAAATGGAGGAGAGATTGATAGTGGCTGTCTCTGGATGTCCCGCACTTTACGATGTGTCCCTGTTATTGGTTATGATTTTTTAAATTCCTGTTTGATCTTCGAGTCTGGGGTAAAAAGTTTAAAAATTACATAAACATTTTAGGTTTATATACTATATGTGTTTTATACACACACTATGTTTTATACATGCACTCCTTTATAATCGTGTGTTCTGTCATCAATAGATTAAAATAAATAAATACTGCGTCCTCCTTTAAAAATGTGATTTGCATATCTGTCACGTGCTGCATGCCGGCGATGTTGGACACGCCCCCACGCGACGCGATGCTGGCGACGGAGAACGATCTTATCGCTTTCGGTGTTCGCCACCCCCCCCCCCCCCCTCCAACAAAGTACGTTCGTCGACATTTCGTCAACAATGCTGAAAATAATCATAGAAAATAATTACAATATTATTTTAGAACTTAAGCTACGATGAGACGTAAATGTTGTTTATGCAAGAAAAAACACAAAAGCAAGCAGACGCGTTCAGCGTTCTGAACACCCAAATGTAGCAAATTAAAATACGGATTTTAGTAGATTTTTAGACGCTTGGGATAAGAGCAGTGTCATGTATAAATGGCGCATTCACACGTTCTGACAACAGCAAAATATGAAAAAAAGTGAAATGTGCCATGTCATTGTGATTTTTCACCGCAATCGAAATTTGTCCTCCGCATTTACCCATCTGTGCAGTTAGAACGAACACACACACACACACACACACACACACACACACACACACACACACACACACACACGAGAGATTACTAGGGGGTGGGCAGCCCTAGCCCGGCGCCCGGGAAGCAGTTGGGGGTTGATGCCTTGCTCAAGGGCACCACAGTCATGGCCTCAGGCCTGGGAAACAAACCCATGACCCTCCGGTCACAAGACCAGTTCCCTACCACAGGGCCATGACTGCCATAAATGAGTCAATAAGTCCAATCACAGCTTCCCTGTCCATAGCTGGAGATGTAGATAATATTTTTTGTCAGTAGCATGTCTTTCAAGAAGCACTCATAAAACATTAACAAATTTTGTGAAAAACATCCACATTACTGCTGTTGTAATCACATCCATGGACTTTGCATGTATTCCATGGTTTGAGCAGAACATCTAGTGAATACACTGCATGCGTCAGGGGGACCTGCTCATCTATGGGACAAAGAGGAAACTGCCTACATGTGAGTAAGTGTATTTAGGTGTGAGGGATTACATTTTAATATCCAGTCTTTTGTCCATGGCTCCTTAGGTATGGGGGTTGGGGGGGGGGGGGGGTACAATGGGGGTCATTATGAACCCTGCCCTGCCATTTGCAATAGTTATACCATTCTAAGCAGTTTCTGTGAGTAAACTGAATAATGCTGAACATTTGAATAAGGCTGCATTAGTCAGCTAACTTTAGTGGGGCATGCATTCAGATCATCACCCACCATTTGAATAATTAGCTGTTGGAATAGTGTAATTTATTCAAATCATACAGGTTTCCTCTCTCTATCCGGAAAATGGTCTCCCCTTGAAAATCCAGCACATGCAAGAGAGCATAGCGAAAGACGAGCACAGACAGACATCTTACCGACCACACCGACATCTACGACCTCAAATGCCAGTGGGTGAAGCCAATGGCTCTTCTGCTGTTGGCAACAAAGACGAAAAACATACAGTGTAGCACATTTTGGTACGTTTGATATTGATTTGGTGGGCATCCGCATGCACACATACAGAGTTACAGTGTAAGAGAAGATGCAGGTGATTCATTTTTTTCTAATCATATTACCAGAGCATTATTACCGAAAGTCTCGAACAAAGCTGGAGACAGTAACACTAGCACAGCGGAGACATGAAAGAGGACGTGCGTCTTCAACCAAGTCACAGACCATTCAAGTACCAGTACAGACAAGACTGCAGTACAGAACCCTTACAATGTCTGCTGCTGTATTTAAGTGTTCATCTTTAGTACCACAGAAATTACAGATTAATATAGCACTGTGCATGTAAAGTAAAGTAATGTATACTTTAAAACTAAGACTTTCAGATGAGTGTTAAGAATATTTGTTTAAAACAGTATACTTCATACAGTTCACAGGATTAAACTCCGATGGATTTTTGGGACTTATTAATAGACCAATAAATGAGGAATCGTATACCGCAGCCAGATCACTCAGCACATTCTCATGTTCTCTCTCAAAATACATGCACTGATGTTTCTAACAATTAACGTGTGCCAGTTTGTGTAGCTTTGGAAAAAGTAGACGAGCTGCTGGTAAAAAGGCACAAGCCGCTACTAATGAATCATCGTTTTTCCATTGCAGAGAAAACTTCATTCCAGCCACAGCTTGTGAAAGCAGTCTCCCCCTGTAATTACCCTGGACATCTCAAGGGAAAGTTGAGAAGGGCTTCCAGTCACATGGTTTAAGATTTTATCCCTTAAACTGTGTAGCGGAAGTCACCACACTCTGTCCCCACCCTTCTACATAATAACCATAAAGATTCTTAGTCGTCCAACTGAAGACAGTTAACTATAAATATTTATAACTATCCAACATGCTGGGTTATTAAACAGAAGAAAAGTGTTTTGTTCAGTTAGGTAGAGTTGGAGGAAGATTGTGCTTTTCTGATGCAAGTCAGATTATAGTCAGCTATCAGAAGGAAAGGGAGTGTTCTGTTGGAAGATGGAATGGGCTACAGTTCAAGCATCTTATTAATATGCCATCTTCGACTGCACCACAAGTAAAGGACTCCCGGGAGGGGGGCGGGGGAAAGGGTTGTTTGGCTAGTCCATATCTGTCTCAGTCTCACCCCTGTAAAAGAGGAGCGACATTGTGCCCTCCCCCTATCCCTCCACCACAGAGGAAGCTGAGAGACAAAGGAGTGCTTCTCTCAGTGGTGGCTGGTAGGGCCAGGATGGTCATGGGAGTTGAGGAACTGAACTTAGCCATCCAGAAGGCCATGACCGTACCTGAACCCTGGCACACCGGAAGCTCATGAAGGATAAAAAGTAGATCGCCGGGCGCCAGCAAAACTCTTCGGGCGGCACCAAAGCAATGGATGAAAACCCCTCAAACTCATACAGGCTTCCTCTTAAAAGACATCACAGCAGAACACGTTTGGCTTTATTTATTATCGAAACTTTATTTATATCATTTAGTATGCGCTGATCTGAGTGAGAAGAAAAGATCAATCAAAATAAATCACAATTCAACAGCCTCGTCACTTAGGGGTGGGGGTATTGAGGGTTAGCCATCAAGTGTACACAGCACAGTGGATTAGCCTAGTAGCATTCATACAGGACAGGTCTCCGGCCTCTGTAACGCACGTCAGATTCTCCCCCTGCTAGCCTCTTCCAGCTTCTTTTCAAGTGCTTCTGGTAAGAGAAAACAAGAAGCTCCCTGTTCAGACTGTAGAACTGGGACAGACTACAGACATCTGATTCGGTCCTGGCATCACAAGGGCTGCGGGACCAGTCCCAGCATACTCATGTGGAACGGGCCAGCATAGATGCAAGTCTACGAGTAGCCTACGAGCTGCTGCAGGCCGGAAGTCACTGGTATTTCATCACTGACTGGGCCTTGCTGCATGGCGTCCTGGTACTTTGAAACTTTGCCATGAAAATGAGATGCGACAGGTTAGCAGAACTTACCAGTGGTCGATGTCAGCATCATCAAACTGCCCCGAAACCGTCCGAGTGCCAGGGTTTGTTTTCAACTCGTCTGTGAGGGGGAAGTGTTCAAAGCAATTTTTATCCCATGGTAAATTGTGAGGTTGAGAAGAGGAAACTACAATAATCAGCAAAGCAGTTGAGAGAATGTCTTGGCCATCACTCAAGAGGCCCCGAGTTCAATCCCTGCAGACAGCTACCCCGGCGTGTGCCCCTGAATACTTAACACCATGCTGCCCAAACCCACCAAAATAACAGCAGTATGATAAAGAATAGAATTGTTTACCAGCATGACACACACACTAAAGTTGACTTGTTTCCGTCATCCTGACAGGTTACTGTCGAGACCGTCCTCCAAGAGCAACAAACAAATTAAACCAAATTTGATCCGAAAACTGGTTTACAAAAGGAAATTCCTTGGCATGGTCCACTTGTATGTGAATTCGGTGAACCCACACTTAAAATGGAATTAACTGGACATGCTTCCCAGAAATCACAACAACCAAAGAATAATAGTATAGTGGTCATCCTTCACTACGGAAATATACAGGGGTTGGACAATAAAATGACAGGTGTTTCAGTTTCAGTGTGGAAGGTTTCATGGCTAAATTGGACCAGCCTGGTGACCAATCTTCATTAATTGCACATTGTACCAGTAAGAGCTGTGTGTGAAGGTTCAATTAGCAGGGTATGAGCACAGTTTTGCTCAAAATATTGCAATACACACATCATTATGGGTGACATACCAGAGTTCAAAACAGGATAAATTGTTGGTGCACGTCTTGCTGGTGCATCTGTGACCAAGATAGCAAGTCTTGATATATCAAGAGCCACGGTATCCAGGGTAATGTCAGCATACCACCACGTAGGACAAACCACATCCTACAGGATTAACTGTGGACGCTGTCTGAAATGGATGTTTGGGTGCTAACCCGGATTGTATCCAAAAGACATAAAAACCACAGCTGCCCAAATCACGGCAGAATTAAATGTGCACCTCAACTCTCCTGTTTCCACCAAAACTGTCAGTCGGGAGCTTCACAGGGTCAACATACACGGCCAGGCTGCTATAGCCAAACCTTTGGTCACTCGTGCCAATGCCAAACGTCTGTTTCAATGGTGCAACGCGCGCAAATTTTGGGCTGTGGACAATGTGAAACATGCATCGTTCTCCGATAAGTCCACTTTTACTGTTTTCCCCACATCCGGTAGAGTTACGGTGTGGAGAAACCTTTTCCTCTACCAGCATCACATAGTGACCTGACCACTATCCTGCAAGAAGAATGGCTTAAAATCCCTCTGACCACTGTGCAGGACTTGTAAATGTCATTCCCAAGCAGAGGTGTCAATTCCAGGTTCAGAAAGTAAAAGTCCTCACCAGGATTTTGCTCAGGCTTCCTGGATTGTGTTGATTCCACCAATTTTACCTGGATTGCACTATTTAGAAAATCTAGCAAGCTTGAGCAAAATCCTGGTGAGGACTTTCTTTCTGAACCTGGAATTGACACCTCTGTTCCCAAGACGGACTGACGCTGTATTGGCCACAAAAGGAGCCCTACACCATACTAATAAATTATTGTGGTCTAAAACCAGGTGTTTCAGTTTTCATTATCCAACTCCTGTACATCCACCTCAGAAATATACATCCATCCATGTATATTTCTAATCGAGATAAAGAACTGACTTCTTTTAATTAGAATTGTATGGTACAGTATCGCTTCTGCAGCGGTATGAAAGTGTATGCGCAGGCAATCTAGTTTTGTCTCACTTCTGAGACATGCTGCAAAGTTTTATTCACGACTTTGAGCTGTAAAAAAAAGGTCTATAAAGTAAAATTACACAAAACATACTTTAACAAGTAGATTTAGTACTTGGTTACTGGTGACCACTGTTTGTTAATATTGTTAGTAGAAAAGAACACTGGTCTTTAACATTGAAAAAGAAACTAAGACAGAAGGAACCCAGTGTAATGGAAGACCATAGTTCACACACACTACATCAGTGTGTGAGCACAGGAACAATGTTTAAACCCCTTTTCTTTCACACTGTAATCTCAGCTACACAAACATGTGATTCTTCACCATAGAAATTTATTATTTATGAAATTCTAATCACCGTTTATGGTGTCTGCTGCATCCTCCATTCGGTGCACTGGAGCTGGGGGCGGAGTCACCATCCCCTCCATCCCGTCTGTCATGGCCTGGTCCTCTACTGTCAGCTGAGACATGCCCTTCTCAAACGAGTAATACGTGGGCAGATCGATTTGGCCTTGCTCTGTGGGGCCCAATCAGATGAGGCATGACAGCCTGACGGGCGTCCACATTGCATTATGGTCAGTCCACGTCCCCGAAAACGCTAGGTGCCCAAGACTCACCTGCCTCCTCGACGTCATACTCGTCGCCATCGAAATCGGAGTCAGAGTCGTCCGGGTCAGGGTGGAGGGCCTGGCACTGGGACATGGCCGCGAACATGGTCTCCACTGCAACTCGGAGCAGAGCACACGCAGTTCAGGCCCAGTTCTGACCAGAACAGTATGCACAGAATGATATACAAGCTCGTTCGACACTCACAGGAGCCTTTATCGCTTGGAACAAAACGTATCTCCGTGACGACATCTGCAGAGTCTTCGCCGTAATCACTGTTGTCGTCGTAGTCATCACCACTAACGTCATCATCACTGTCGCCCTTTTCCTCTTCATCTTTGGAACCTTCTTAAAACAAAAAGAAGACCATTTCAGTTTTGTTCTATACACATAAAACGATTTTATTTATATGACAATACATTGTTTTATCATTGCCCCATAAAACACTGCCTGAAAATGAACTACTCTGTGAATGGATTTCACCACTCACTTCTTTGCAGCTACAAACTAGGCACAAAAAATGGCATACTTCCTGTGTGCGCTAGGGAAGGAACACAATTCTTTCAAGCTCTATATCCCCTGCATCTAAAGAAAAATGTTTAGATCCGCATCATCTTTGAGGTGGGTGTTTCCTGCAGTGTTGCCAAACAGTCTACATAAAAGGAGGATTGCTACACGAGAGGGGTTATCTGGACACCAAGCCTGCCTTCTCTGAAGTCTCAAATGATGAAAGAGCATTCATTTTTAATGTTTTTGCACGCTACATCACTTAAAGACGGGTCTGCTAAAGAGCTAATTAATCTTAAACAATAACATCAATAAAATGACAAACTTCAAGTAAATTTTTAAAGCCCACTCCTCATTTGTCCTTTGTTGTCCATAGGTGAGTGTTAGACGCAAAGTGTTTTTTTAATGTTTTGGTGCTGTCGTGTAAGTGGCCAAAAGTTTTCAAGTTGTACCTTTACACCTACAGTTAACCATCACATACAGGTGTTCTTCAGGGTAGGCACTCAGGTCGCGTGAGATAGCGTGGAGACTAATTGACGGATACTCCAAGGAAAACCCCACTCCGGACCCGTCGAACCAGGAGACGCGACTTTCAAAATGACAGGAAAACATAATTCAGTGACCTGACAACTTGTATAGATTAGTTTAACATACCACATGTTCGACAAAACAACCTATAATTTGGTGGGGACCTTTACACTCACTGAACCCTACCGCACTTACGTTTCAGCAACACATAGAGTTCCTGGACCAAGTCCCTTTCCGTCCAAAACTGCAGTAATTTCAGCTTGTTCGTGTCGCACTCCTTCGCTTGGAGGAGACACATTTTGCAACACAACCATCCTTACAAAAAAAGTGCTACGGATGCCGGGCAAGCAGCAGAAAGTCGATATCAGCGCTAAAATCTAGCTCGGTCTGGTAAATCCAACTTCATACGCTGAACTTTAATACGCGATTTTACGTTCTTCCATTGCAGCGAGCACACGCTAGATGAGAGGATGCTGCTGTCCCTGGAGAATATAACGCTACGTCGTCAACTCGGGCTGCCCGCTCTCTTACGTCGTGTGGCGCGTCATCTCGGGGGCGCGGCTACTTCAATAAGTCATTATAGCGCGGCCTTCGTAATTATAACATATAGCAAACGATGGGCCTTATGTCTGAAAACCGTTGCATTTTTGTTGTCCACCAAAGAGAAATGTGTTTAAAAGTTTGTCATGCTCAAACGACCTCCCTCTTTGACACGCAATGTACTTAAATTGCTCCAAAGAAATGTATGACAAAAGGTGCGAATTAGGACAGCTTATGGGTAAACGTAGCTCCGAGAACACCCATAATATTAGCATTTTACGAGGGCGAAAAAGCCGTCAACGTATTCCAACGATCCGTCCCATATGACGTTTTGAAAGCAGTCGGACAAATAGGTGTAGTACCCTTTTATTATGACAAATGTACAAGATTGTATTTATATGAAAGAACGTACAATACGGTTAACAAAACATTTGAAAGAATAACAAAGACAGAAGACATCTCTAAAAGCTAATGCCCAAATCAGAACCCATCAGCACGGTTTCCCAGGTCTAGCACTAGAACCAATGAACGTCTCAACTTATTGGCACTAACTTTTTCACGCTGCTACCGGAATTATTCAAATCAGTATGAAGGTGAATTCCTAAGCAGTCTGGTGCAAAAAAATACATTTCTAATCTTGTGAAATAAAAGATCTGTTCCTAAGATGCATTGGAAACAACAATTACGTGTTTTACTTCATATTTTAGGTGTCATCGAAAAGGTATGCAAATACTGTTTAGCAACAGAAGGGCACCGCGCCGACACTGAGGTTTTACTTAGGGAACCCATGTCGACCTGAAAACGATGCTCATTAGTAAAATGTGATCAAACAACGGATCTGTTCCATTCTCAAGATGTAACATGATGGCGTTTGAATTTAGCACTGTATAAAGTGGCATGATGAACAAACAAACAAAAACACAAAAAAATTGATTAGGAGAGATGTGCATGCCAAATTTAACATTATTTTACAAGACATTTTACAAAACTCACTCAGTGCCATCATACCCGCACTGCTCTGAGCTCAGCTGTTCTAGCCCAGACAGCTCCCGTCTGAGTTCCCTCTAATAAAAGGTTACATATATACAATGTTCTAGCAAGCAGTGAAACATACTGTACCTGGTGGAAAATGCGAACAAGGGGTGAAAAGTCCTCATCGGGGGATGTATGCCACAGAGCCAGCCTTCCTGACCAGCCAATTAACTCTGGGCCCAACTCAGAGCAGCCCAAGTTAGGAGACAAAAAAATAATCTCTGGCTTCAGTTCAAGAGAACCTTCGCCTGAAATCTGGGTTTGGAGCACACATCCCAAGAAAGAGCATCTAACAGTCAGACAGAACAAACATGCCATAATTCACTTCAGACACTTTAGAATTGTACAAAAGTTGTGCAATACCACAACCTACTACAAAAACAAACAAAAAACAAAATTATAAACAGTTGCAATCATAAAGGACTGCTAAATATATATTGTTTGAATGATTTAAAAATGCTTCTATGTTACAGCAAAAACTACAGTTATAGTACACGCAAGGGTAACGTAGATTATGTATTTTTTCTCCCGTCACACGCTCCCCCACTGACGCCCACTATGGGCTCCGCCCACCAGTACTGTAAAAATTCTTCTAATCCATTACTATGCATTTCTTTCTCAAACCACTTGTGTCTGTGCTGAAAAAACCCACCAATCAAACAAGAATCAACGGAAGGTTCTGATTGGAAGATAGCCCATATAGTGATAGACACATGAAACACAACACTTGGGGGATTCCTGCTCGCACAGAAGAATGGAAACAGTAAGGACTGTGGAAGCGGATATCTTTACGATTTGTTAACAAGAAAAATATATTGCTCAGATACTGAAAGAAAAGTAGCGACGGTTTGTACACATAGAAAATAAAGAAACAAACAAAAAATAACCCCTATCAGATTATATAATCATAGGCGAATGAGAACTGAAAAAAAGCGTTTAAATGCAAACTGGGCACCGGGATGGGTCTTGTGAAGGAACAGGAAAAAAAATGCCAGTGAAAAGTCTCCTTATTAAATATTTGTGATAAGGGATAAAAAGACAAGTATGAAATCTACCGGTAATGTATGACAAACACTTCCTATTCAGGGACACGGCCCATCGATACTTCAGAGAAAGTTATAGAAGTAAAGGAAAGAGAGAGAGAGAAGGGATCCGATCTTAGAAGTGTTCACAATAAAATAATTCAGTTCAAATCGAAAGTTTTACAAATATACATGATGACATACAATAACATCACAAATGACACTTTTCAATTTGGCATCTGATGTACTGACAAGCTGCCGTGGCAATAGTGTTTGATTCTGCTAAAATGGAGCCGAACATTAACCTAGGGGCAACAGTTGTTTCAGGCTGTACAAAAAGAATTATTTTAATAGTTTCCTTATTATTATTATTTTTAATTACTCTTTCTACACAAGGCCCAGAAGATTTCAGAATTCCTTTCAGGAAACTCTTGCTTTTCCACGTTCATCTTGTTGGAACTATAGTTCAAACTTGACAACTGTTACCATGAAATATGTATGTGAATGAACTACAATTAGTCAAAAAGTGAAAAATTACAATATCAAGAATAAATAGTATAACAAAACTAAGCTTATGTTCTCATTAGATAGTAGACATGTTTTCAACCAAAAGTAACCAGCAATATCATAAACCAATCAGTGTTGAAGAAATTCACGAGTACATCCCTCTTCAACTTCAAACGGGGGTGTAATTTAGAACACTACTACAAATCCTATTCTTTAAAAAGAATAAAATATATATATTTATATATGTGTATATTTGTTTGAAAGAAAAGCAGGTAACCATGTTCGATCTTAGCTCGAATATAACTCACACTATGACATAATGAGGAGGGTGCGGACAGGAGTCATGGAGAAAAATAATACTTCTGAATTTTCTAAAGAAATAAAGAAAATATACCAAAACTTCTGTACGAGTTAACTCATTTGCTGAGAAGGAACGGCTACATAATTAGTGTAAAAGAGAGGTTGGAGAGGTCGTTTCAACGTTTGGCTGGCATGGTATGTCATTTCACGCACAAGGATAAAAAAATAAAAACATGGGGAGTCTGGTGATGACAGCGCTGTCGATGACGCCGTTGCTGGGCGGGGCCATATTTACATGCTCGGGTCAGGTGCAGGTGCAGGTGCAGGTCAGGTGTAGCCTCCGCCATGCTGACCCTCTTCACTCTCAGGTCCGTGGGGGTGGGGGCGAGGTTGTATGTACATCCACCAAATTGTGTTCAGCCCTTTTTGGCTGGCGACACTGAGAATTCTGACAGCTTGAGTGTTGAGCTTGATTGATACTGTTTAGAATGTGATTGATGAATCAAGACAAACAAACAACCCCCCCCCCCCCCCCCCCCCCCCAATAATAGTTAATGAAGCACAATAATAATGGTGCAGGATGTGGAGAGGAGCAGAGGTGGAGGGCAAAGAGGAACTCCATGAAAGGGGAAAACAAAGCAAAGCAATCTTACAACTGTTCACTGTTGCAGACGTAGTCTACGAGGTCTGTGACCCCCAAAAGGTCATCCTCGTCTTCGTCCTGCGGCGCCATCTCCTGGGGGACCAGGCCGTTGGCAGCCATGGCCAAGGTTGGCGGAGTGCCGCTGTTTTTAAGGCCCATATGACCCATGAGGGCGGGGGCAGCCACGCCCACAGGGGGCCGCGAGATGAAGCCCTCGAGGCCTTTCATTGGGCTCTGTCCGTTAGTAGGTGGGAGCTCCACCAGATTGTAGTCCAAAGAACCGCCCTTCCCCAGGACGTCTTCAGCCTCTTTCTCCGCAGTCTTCTTCTTCTCCTCCTCCACCTCCTCCTCACTGTCGTCGGAATCGATGCGGTTCACACGCTTGCGCACGGGCCGATCCTCTTCCTCCGACTCGTCAGAGTCGTCGTCATCGTCGTCGTCCTCAGACTCGCGTCTGCGCTTGAGGGAGAGGCGGCGACGGCGCTTGCGAGACTCCTCCCCCGACGACTCGGCCAGCCTCTTCTTACCCTTACGCTCCTCCACCTCGGAATCCATTGAATGGAAACTCGCTGCAATACAAACAGACAAACAACAACAAAAAAGAAAATCAGCATTCTCAGCAAAACAGCCGTCGGACCTACCTACTGTGCCGGACAGAACTAGGAGGTTGACTGATTTCAGGTGAGCAGCGTGGAGAGGCAGGCGATGCTTACCTTCGCTCTCAGAGCTGGACAGACGTCTGCGGTTCTTCGGTTTGTTCTTGTTGCCGCTGGTCTGCGAAGCGTCGGAGTCGGAGCTCTCGCAGTAGTTCACCTGCTTCTTCCGGCTCCTGTGAGAACGACGTCTCCGCATGTCCAGGTCGCTGTCGTTGAAGTCACTGGAGCCCTCCGTTGCTAAACGCACGTCCACGCACGCAATCGATTAGCGAAGCAACACTCAACACAGTGACTAGAACGGTCACTGCTTAAAACTTTTTCAAGCACTCGTTTACGTAACACCTTCATGTAGATAGATGTCTACACGTGATATTTGTTGTACGGTCACTAACTGCCCACTGATCAAAATTTTTTCCACTTTAGCATTTAGCTTACTGTTATTTTATTACTTTAATCTGCAAGTTTCTTTTATTTACAAATGTGTCCAGTAAATGTTTTCTCATGCATGCTTACAATGTTCACTTTTTATTTAGTGTATACATTGTAGACATTTTATATAAAGTGACACTTTTTATTTATATAAACACTAGGATTGGCTTAAATCTTAAATCTATCAAGTTGCTATGTAAAGATTAAGATTAATTACGTAAACATTAACCTCATCACTTTCATGCATATTTAAACGAACATATAATGTCAAACACATGAACACAGACGTAGAGTTTCGTATGGTCTTTGCCGACGTTCAAAAGGTGTGAAGTTTTAATCACCTATTTCTTCATCATCCTCCTCCTCCTCCTCGGTCTCCTCCAGTTCTTCGTCATCAGAGTAACCTCTGGGTCTGCGTCGCCTGCGGGGCGGCCTGCTCCGTCGCCGTGGCGACGCCCTCCGCCTGGACGAGAAGGCTCCGACAGCGCCGCGGCCGTCGCTGCCGAAATCGCTGTCGTCCAGAGACTGGGGGTCGGCGTCGCTCTCGGCGTCATTATCGGTCACTGCAAACTCCTCCTCCTCGCTGCTGCGGCCACATTTAGAAACAAGAGGGCGTGGCTGAATTGCACGTTGCTGGTAGAGCGAGTGGTGTGATGCGGTGACACGCGTTCTTCGGATTGTGTTCTTCAGACGCTCCTTTGTGGGAGTGCTACACGTCGGGCCCGTGGTACCTGTCGCTGAGGCGGAACTCGTCCTCGCTCTCCTCTTCCTCCATGGTGCTGTCGCTGTCCAGGTCGTTGAGGCGCCGTCGCCGTTTCCTGCGCTGTCCCGCGCTGGGCCGCTGGACACGCCCATTCTCTTTCCCCTCCTCCTGTAAGATGGAGGACATGTCCTTGCCTCTGTGACCCGTGATGTTGGCCATGTCCTTTCCCCGGCCCGCTCCTTTGAGAGAGAGAGAGAGAGAGAGAGAGAGAGAGACTGTCACACAAACCCTCCTCACTGCAACACCAGCCTTAACCCCGAACTGTCCACCACAGTGGACCACAAACTGAACAGGTACACTGAACTACTGCTATTCACCTCCACCCTCTGCCTCTTTTATATCCTCTTCAATCGCTTCCTCAATTGCTTCGTCAAACTCATCAAACCTAAAGCAAACAATGTAAAATAAACAAGCACTGATACAAATGGCTTCCTGAGACCAGCACAACAGAGGAATAAGTCCAATGGAAAGAACCAAAGAGCCACCTGTAGCTAATGTACTTCTTTGCCCGTGTTGATCTGCGGCCCCAGCTCTTGTTTTTCTTGCCTTCTTTCTTCTCTTTCACCACCTTTTTCACTTTCACTTCTTCCACCTCTTCCTCTTTTTCTTCCTCTGCATCAACCTATAAAATTTTATATTATATAAATAAAATAAGCACACACCCCACACACACACACACACACACACACACACACACACACACACACCTGGGTGTTATATTCAAATGAAGCAAAAGAAAACAGATCAAAAGCAAAGCCACAAATCTATTTTTGAAATTTATGTTTGGCATCTGCACAAAAAATGGCAATAGGTTCTTACAGAAGGTGCAATTATGTTCTCAACACTAATCCCGACATACACCAGGCGCTCTTTCCTGTGGATGTGAAAACAACGGTTACTATTCCAGTTCAGAAAACATCCAATTAACGGTACTGTACAATACAGACATCAAATCCCTATTAAACACGATAAATATGACATCTACATTCTAAACCAGTTTTGGTCTGTGCAAAGTTTTGGTTCCCCTCCTTATGGTGTATTTTCAAGAATGAAACGGAAACCATCACCTTCGTTCTGCGCGTTCCTTCTTCTTAAGTGCTGCATCCAGGTTCTGTAGCTGCTCTTCCAACTTGTCACAAAGCAGTTTCTGTGAGAAGAGCAGAAAGAGCCACCATGACTCACATGACTCATGAGGTCACGCCTCAGTTCCTAAACGCTGCCCGGGCGTTCTACTTACATGCTGGCAAGGTGGGCAAAACCATTCGCCATCGGGGATGATCATGAGAGGAGGCCGCAGACATGCTGTGTGATAGCCACTGTCGCACGAGTCGCAGAGCAGGATCTAAGGGGTTTAAATGACAGGTACACGTTAGCGACGCAGCTGCTTACTAAACTGTAGCGGTCTACAGTGTAATTTCCAAAGCCCACATGAAACACACTAGCTCTGGATGGTTGGGTAGGCCACAGTGTTTGCAGGGGTCGTCGTTTGGGAGGTCGTCTTCTGAAGAAGAGGTAGAAGAGTCCGAGCTGTTCCTCTCTCTGTTGCGGTTCCTCCTCCTCTTCCTCGTCTTCTCCACTTTGTAGTCTTCGTCACTGTCGTCTTCCTCAGTCTCGTCTTCCTCGCTTGAACTCATGTCATCGTCGTCTTCTTCTGACCCTTTCTTTTTACGCCGGGAGCGGGTGCTGGACCATCGCGTCCGACGTCGACGTCTCCCCTGTTTTAGTTTGGATTCAAAATTAGAGGCTGTAAGATGATCTAAAGAACCCCATCATCTTCTAGACACCGATGCCTGCTTTAACAAATTCGAGTATACATAACCTGTACAACAGACCGAGTTGAACGTACCTTGGGTTTGGACTGACTTTCTGGGTCTGTCTTCCTCTCCTTTGGTCTTTTCTGTACAGGATTTTCCTCTTCTTCTTTTTCTTCATTTTCATCCTTGTCCTTCTCTGCCAAGGATGTGGCTTGCTTCCTTTCCAGCTTCCGGTCCTGAATCTCTGCCAGTTTGGCTGTGGGCCTGCAGATCCTTGGTGACCTCCTCAGACACCGCCCTTCACTGGCCTCTGACTCCGAGTCCCCCTTCCCCTCCTCTCGTTGCAGCTCCATCTTCCGCCTGTGAGCCGGAACCTTGATCTTGAGACGAATTCCTTCCTTCACGACCTCAGACGGCGCAATGCCATCTGCGCAGTCCTCCTTGGTCAAATCTGCCTCGTTCTGTTCCCCGTCTAAGTTCCGATCTGGCTGGTTCTCTTCCAGAGCTTCACCGGTATTACGGGTCTCCGTCTCCGACACGCTTTTCTGCTCAACATCTCCTGTGCGCTCCTCTCGTGGGATGCTGTCCAATTTCAATTCTTCTAAAGAAACTCTGCTCTCCTCGGGATGTTGGTCCTCAACCGTAGACTGCACAGGCTCATCTTGCTTGCTCGAGGCCTCAGTCTGAGATCCAGCATCTAAATCATTCGAAGTAATGTTAGATGAACCATCTACTACCTTCTGTCCTGAGCCATCAACACTAGTTGACATTCTTTCTTCAGCTTTGCAGCACTCTGAAGTGTTCTTGACTGCTTCATCTTTATTTGTTTCTTCTTCATGATGAGGCTCCATTTGGGATTCTTTAGGGGGGAGAGGCATATCTGTCTCTTTAAGGACATCTTGTTTCTCTCCTCCTTTAGATGCTTCTTGGTTTGCCAGTTCTTCCAAAGATGATGCTGTAGTTACTTTGGAGATTTTATATCCTTCCGCTATGTCCGATATCTGATCATTAACTGACTTCAAAGGCTCTTGTATTGTGAGGTCACTGTTTGTGGAGAGACTGTTTGGTTTTTCAAAGTCATCAGGAGCTTCATTTACTTTTGGGGATAGAGAAGGTTTATCTTTAGAAATGTCTGCATTTTCAGAGGATGCTTTTTCATCTTCCATTAAAGCAGTGGATTCTTTGCTTTGCTCAGTGCCAGAGAGATTATCCTCTGTAGGCGGCTGGTGTTTTTCAGTCTGTTTAGGGGACCCCAAAAAGAGTTCAGGCTCTTTGAAGTCTTCCTGTGAAGCACAGTCCTGTACTGCAGAATAAGACATTTCATCAACAGTACCGCGATCTGTTTTGGATTCTTCTGAAGCAGAGGGCATTTCTCTTTCTTGAAGGGAAACCCCTTTCTCAATTTCATTACCAACAACAGATTTCTTAACCTCTTCTTGTGTGGAGGACTTCTGTTTTGTACAGGTTTGGGACCCCAAAGATGCAGCTTTCTCAGTCGCCGTTAGAGCAGGTGTTGTCACTGCTTCATTATAAGCACCTGTTTTCTTTTCTGACATTAGAACATCTGTTTTATTTGTCTGGTCTGACAGATCTTTTGTTTCTTTGACTTTATTTTCCACCACATCTCCCATATCTTTTGGGAGGGGTAGACTTTCATCTAAAGTACTCTTTTCTTTTTCAGGTTCAGATTGTTCTGTGGTCTCCATTGCACCAGGTCCCACAGGCTCTTCCTTGGTGGGACATTCTGCATGTTCTGTGGTCTCCACAGTACCAGGCTCCTCTGCTTTTTCCTCGGTGGGATGTTTTGAATCATCTGTGGTCTCCATGGCACTTGGTTCTTCAGAGGTTCCCTTGGTGGGAGGTTCTGAATCTTCTGAGGAACCAGGTGCTATAGAAACCACAGAGGTTCCCTTAGTGGGAGGCTCTGAATGTCCTGTGGTCTTCGTGGCACCTGGATCTTCAGAGGTTCCCTTGGTGAGAGGTTCTGAATCTTCTGTGGTCTTCAGGCCACCAGGTTCCTCAGGTTTTTGCAAGGTGAGAGGTTCTGAATGTTCTGCCGCAGTATCTATATGAGACGAGTCATCGGCCTTTTCCACATCAGTTGGCATTACTTCATTCTCAGATGACTTTTCAGTTGACAGAGTTTGTTGCTTTGGTGACATTTCTTGATCCTCTTTCATGAAAGAGTCTTTGTTTTCCCCATGGGAATCAGACTCCTTAGATTTATCCAATTCCATGGGCTCTTCAACACCAGTCTGGGTCTTATCGGTCTCCATATCTTCCTCTTTCTGTTGCTTCTCCTGATCTTTTTCTTTTGGTTTTGTTGGATCAGAAAGGTCATTTTTGACATCTGTCATACAAGTGTCTCCCTGTTGATTTCCAGAAAGAGCTTGCATTGTTTCATCTTGCTTCAGCTGCGAGTTATTTTGCCTTTCACTCTCCACTGCTGCAGGTGAAACATCTCCATTGAGTTTATCACGGTTCCACCTATTCTCCTCACTGGCTGCCCGCACTTCTTTCACTTCTTTCACTATGTTACGCACAATAATGCAGCTGCCACTAGGGGCGCTGTCAAAATCCTCACTCAGTTTCATCTCTCTTTTTTTCAAGGGGATTTTAGCCTGCTGGTCATTTTTCATAGCTCTCTGTACTTCATCAGCAAACTTCTTCTTTGTCTCATCTGCTTGTACTGGAGGTAGTTGGCCACAGTGTTTTTCTGAGTGTGAATCCGATGAGATTTTGAACGCTTCTTCCATGGACTCCTCTTTGACCACCTGGGTAATGGCGGCATCACGTTCACATGGCTTTTCATGCTGAACTTTGACCCCATCATTAGTGTCCTTGATGTCCCTCGGTGCTTCCTTTCCCTCTGTGGGTTCTTGTTTCAGATTACTGTGTTGTGAAAGATTTTCCTCTTTTTCAGTTTTGGGGGAGAGAGTACATGCATCTTTTGGATTCTCTTCATCCGCATCATTTTCTTTCTTGGCCTCTCCTAAAAGCCACAAATACAATATAATCACTTTAAAGACCAGATTAAACATTACACTTGTCCTGACAAATAAAGCATGTTTGGCTCCATCATATTCAGGCAGATCAAACTGCAGCTGTGGTGTTTGATTTGTACGTTTCTGAAGAAGGAAACAAACTATGCTTGCTCCACCTAGTCTTGTGATTTCGACAGCCTCACTATACAATACCGTTGTCTTCTTTCCTCTTGTTTTCTTCATTTTCTGGGTTTGGGCTGTTACTAGATGAGCCTTCCTCCTGATCCTTCTTGACAAACAGGGCAGGATCAATCTGAGTCTTCAGCAATCCGAGGATCTGAGCCAAATCATCCCTATTTCTGCATAAAATGACATGATTCTAGCAGAACATTCATGTTACAGTCTAAGACCTGTACAGGTAAAGACAATTTTAAATCCAGAGTCGCCAGTTATATGCAATGTATTTCATTGGGACTGGCACACATACAGGGCCATGGTTTCATGCACATCGCTTTTGCAACAATAGCCTACATTAAATATACGAGTAGTTTGGGTATTAATTACTGTGAATGAATTCAATCAAGATCATTCACACCAATGAGCAAACTGCTCAGCAGAAGGTCACACTTACTTAACGATGCATTTCCAGGATGACTCATCAAGATCATCCTGTTCCTCCACATAGACCCTCACATTGTGATCCTGGTCCAGCTGGAACCAATACATCAGGCCATCTTTGTCTCTGCCGATGGGCTGAAGGCGCATTTTATCAGGGTCTTCTTCATTGATGACAGTCTTGAACTTGACATTGTCATCAAACTGGCATTCGCACAAGTACTGAAGAAACAAAAAGACAACTCACAATTAAATTCTAAATACACTTTAAATACTTTCCTGGAAAAAAATACAAAAGTAAATACTTTAAGGGAAATGTGGCTCTCAATCATATGTAAATATAAATAAAGTTGTATAAATATTATATAAATAAAGCAATAACATTTTAACTGCTGTCTTACTGTGACACTTCATTACGCATTAAAGTTTGCATTATAGCATTATGTACTTGCAAGTATCATATCTAAATATTATTTTCTTATAACAAGCAACAGAACTTCTCTCAAACAGAGACACCACACTAGACTTAGAAGTGTGACATTACTGATGAATGTTTCTTTAATGAAAACAATGACAGTTACTGCTTGAGAGGTGAATGAAGCTCACCTTCAGAATCCCTGTCTTGCACTCCAGTGTCATCTCTCCGTAGCCCTTTTTCTCCAGCTCCCAAGCCCAGGTGGTATTAAACTCCTGACATACCTGTATTAACACAATTAAGTAATTATTAGTAAAACTATAGCATTTGATATTAGCACATCTATTTGTGCTTGTGAATAGGCTATTGTAGGACCTCCTAACAGACTAGTGTAAATCAAAATGTCCAAAAATTATAATTAAATAAATAAATAAATCAATGCAACCAATATTTATTTAGTAGCAATTAAAAGTATTAAGTGTCCGTTCAGGACAAACAGATTTTTAAAATATATAATCTTTAAAAGAGAACTACTGGCTTACCTTTACAAGATACTTCTCCCATCTGTCTGCAGAAACAGACTTCCCTATTTTCCTCAGTAACTTCACATGGAGGTCTACCAGCAGCTTGGGAACTGTACAGATCATAATGCCTCGTGAAAAATGGCTACTGCTTTAATAATCTTACAAACCTTCAATAATATCATTTTAAATGTGACTAAAACAACCGGATTCAAGTTTACGTTACAACGTGTACAATAAGGCAGTACAATAAAGTTACTTAGCTCGCCAACACTTATATATTTTTTGTGACGCAATTCTAACATCTCAGTCATCATCCAAATGTAGAAGGTGGGATAGTAATTTTGACAACCATGTCATTTAGCCGATCTGCCCGTATTATTAAAAAAATAACAACATAGCAGTTGCAATGACCGTTACTTTGACAGGGCACAACCTAGCGCACCACACTAAGCGCTCCTCAAGCAGGAAGTTTACACGTTCTGCGCATGCTCTGTGTTGTTAGCGAACCACTTCACTGCCAAATTATTATTCAACTGAAAATAAACTGAGCACATTTCAGTTTTAGCGACATGTGCAGTTTTGTTTGCAACGCGAAGTCATTTTCAAAACTCCAATGCATATAATTATGTATACGTTAGGCTTGCGGACATCACTGTCAGCCTTACAAACAGCTTTTTCTGAGCGATCTGGTGAAAAGCAATTTAGTGCACGCCAGATAAAGCCAGGCACAGGAATAAATCCTCCATCGCACAAAGCACAATTGATGTGCAAAAAGACGACGTTTGGGTCTACAGAAAGTTAGAAACCACCGAAAACTACGAGAGCATAAAGTTTTAATCGTTATGAGCACATCGCACGAACAGTAAATGTGCATTTGTTCGAGTTACGACGTCCTAAACCACACAATAACACAACAGCAACCACGAACGGCTGCACTCAAGCAATGGAGGTGTAAACCTTCCCTTCCACATCGCAGCTTACAACGCAAAAGTCTAACCTGTGGACGTTTCCTGAAGATATCTTTCCAGTTGTGGGAACGTAAACTCTGGTAGATCCAGGAGAGCTCCATATCGCTCTAAAAAAGAACAGATCACGGCGAAGCCTGGGCACAACCCGGGGGTAGAACCCGCTGCTGCCGCCGAGGCAGCCATTTTTACGATGGATGGGTTGGAGACTGTAAGCTGGAGGACCAATGACTCCCCACAATCCAAAGCGTCAATGAAGCTAGTGGCCCAGAGGTCTTTGCGGCAGAACTCAAAACGACTAATGTAAACAAACGAGTACGAATGAGGAATGAGGCAGGTTGGTGGAAATACGTGGATCAGTTCTGCACCGTACTTCTCACGACCTCGGAGCCTTTGTACATTTTAATAATATCACGTGTTCATATCTTTACTCGTTATAATCACTGAAAATGGTCGAGGTCAATTTATCACCTCAGACGGCATGTTCACGATTTCCTTTCAGGCCTGCAAACTCTTTGGGTTTATAATATGACATGTCGAAACGACCTCTTTCTGTGACTTTACAGTAAAAGGCTTGTTTATGGATTTGTTGCATTGTTAGGTTAGAAATTAAACACGAATGTGCTTGCATCAAATGGTGAGTCACAAAATACAGGAATAAGTTGACGAGTAATAATAGATGCAAATTACTCGGGTTATTACCCCCTTACCAAGTTAACCTGGTGACCTATAAAATAACGTAATTTTTATTTCAGCCATTAATGGAGAATATATTGAACACATTACTAATGAGTAGACGATATTTTTATTAGAAGTGTCCTAATGTAAGTTCTGATATTGGAGTTTCACACTGGGCAGACCTGTGTGTTATATAGGACTCTAATGCTGAACATTTAACACCATTGCCCCCTTTTGCTTTTTCACCTCAGTTGTACAGTACTGAGTGTAGTTGTGCATTTTTTATTTACATTAATCCTTTCGTTCGTTCATTCATTCATATGTTCGTTCATTCAATTAATCAATCAGATGTGTATGTAACAGAAACAATAGAAAACAGTAGAGAAAATTCAAAGCATCGAATGTCCAGCAGGGGGCAGTGTCAATAAGGCCAATGTCTGCCGTCTGCATCCACACAACACTGCATCCGATACTACAGCAAGCTGCATTTTCTACTTATACAGAAAATTTATTATTTTAATTCAAGAATTCGAGGAATTTTTTGAAATGTTTGCAATGTAGGTCACACATATTTTGTATAATTTTGATGCCCCTTTATGAGTTCTACCTATATTAGCCTTTTATTAGAAATAACAGCAGAAACCAGGAGTCAGTACAAAAACAAGAACCGAGACTTTGAGAACCACACTGTCAGCGCTTGTGCTGTCAGCGCTAACACGGGTTCACTGCAGCTGCCTGATTCGAAAATTGGTGTTTATTCTGTTCGGTTTTCCACATAGCTACTGCAGCCTTCATTCCTCAGTGGAGTGTCCACATGCGGCTCAGGAATTGTAGAAAGCCAAGGTTCACCATGATGTTTGCTTGGTGGTTGGTTGGTTGATTTGTCAATTTTGTTTTTGCCTAATGTCTGTTTTGGGGTGTTGAATAAATATGTTTATTATTATGCAACAGCATTCGATCATGATTACATGTTCACACCTTGCATACTTTGACTTCAGTAAATCCAAAAGTAAATACAGTATTTAAGTATGAAAGATTGGTATGAAAGATTAAACAGCATTTTCTGCTAGTGTGTTTGTTAAGTGCACAGAGGAACTGTAGAGAACAGCATCAAGAACAACAGTGAACTATTTGCTGACTCATTGCTCAGCCTTTTGGGCAAATCCTCAGGGCAAATTGTTGTTGAAAATAATTTAAATCAGTCCTCCCCCTCCTGATCACAGGAAAAATAACAAATTTATCTCCCACTCCCAACCACACCTCCCAGACAACTTCTTGTGAAGAGCAGCTACATTTTCCATTCTTCCTCACTAGAGTACCTCTCTCCCTCAGTTGCTTTCATTGTTGGCTCCTCCCTCCAATTCCAAACTTGGCAACTCTGCCTTCCAGTACTAGAAACGGTTCTGCTGTGCTAAGACAATGAATCATAAAACCGCAAGTCTGCCTGCCGGGCCACGACGAAAAAATTTAGCTAGCAGACATCGTCTCTGTTCCTTTCCACAGTAGATTGGAATGCCAAGTTTACTGGGGAGTCCTGTTTGGAATAAGGGGGCATGACAGAAGATAAAATCCCTGTAGACAGCAGATGAGGTCCAATTGCAGAGCAAAAATGATGTTAGCAAACCTGAACTTACAGTACTGAGACGCATATTTAGTTCTCCTTGCTAATCTGAGCATTCTCAAAATGTGCTTTTTGTAGTTCTTTGTTCTTTGTTTGTAATGTACAAAACAGTTGCACACAGAGCTATTTTGTAATAAAATATTTAGTGAAAGCAGTTCTAATTATTTGCTTGTTTTTAGAGCCAATCGGGAAATGCAGTGCATTTAGAGTGCAAACCATTCTGCATATTAAAATGATACAAATTTCATCCTTGAATGTATTTTTTATTGTATCTCAACTTTGTGCAGTGTACCAACAGATTCTGATCAAATGAATAAAAATGTTACTGTACATGAAACCAGCTACAATCAAAGATTACTGGTCACAGTAAACAAAGGCCAATGGTGCTTTGCAAGTGACATTCTCTGGTGATCATTATGCAGGACGGGGGAGGTCCAATCGGGCACGCGGGACACTCGGGTGGTGTAGTTTCTTGATGTGATAGCTGAACATCTGCAGTTCTGATGGAGTCCATTACCCAGTTACCTACCGAGATCCTTGATCACTAGTTCACAGTGGCTTCTGTGCCACTTCCTCAGCTTCTCAGTCCAAAGAGAGTGTACTGTTGGAAACTAAACAGGACTGAATCCACAGCATTCTGCAGGACGACTTAACCAAAACTTAAGTAGTCACGTCAACTCAACTCACAACTGTGTTTTGTTATTGTGTTATTTCACTTTTGTAATGCGATGATGTAGTTTATATGGTGTTATGCTATTGTCATACCAAATGCATTAAGACTGATAGGCAATGCCTTTAGTAAGAATAACTGGGGCAAAGTTTATGGTACCTCAAAACCCACCACCAGCTGTCCCCCTATTTTCGTCTGAACATACAAGGGCACTCTGTAAATGGGAATCACCGCCTTGCACTCGGGAACCTGACAGGAACGTCATGAAGAGCCTTCTGCTAACAAAGCGCTGGCAGGAAAGCCATACGGGACCCGGATATCACGAGGAAAGCAACGAGCCTAATGACGAGCAATTCCACTTAATTCCTCTACTGATCTTTAACGGATCTCCGGAAGTAGGATTTTGCCCTTTTTTGCCACTAAACGACAAAATATGTTGATTACAGTTCTTACGAAGGCGCTCTCGTTTACGTGCGGCTTTACCTAAATTTGGTGATTTTATGAACGTTTGTTGAATCTGACGTAACTCTTGTCGTTCGAACCGACTTTACTGCAAAAGCAGAGTAAAGGTTTTGCGTCATGCCCAACGACACTGGTCATACGAAGAGCCAGAGAGGATTCCCAGGATTCACCTCTTGAATGGAAAGCGATGACCTGGGAATGTCGCCCAAGAAATGGAAACACGATCAGGGTTGCGCGTAGGCTTATTTAGTCATGAACCCTGTGCGCCTTCTAAATACGCGCGTGGGGTTTTCAAATAGTTAGATTAGAACATGTTCAATCTTTAACAACATATGTAACTTTTTTGAATGTTGCATAAAATAGAATTACAAGTGTATGCTTTATGCACAACAGAAGAATAATTTATTTGGATAAATTTGTCAGAGAAAATAACCGCATTCTTATCATCACCGTAACAAACACATTATAAAACTATCCTGGACACGGAGTGCTCTTATTTGGCTTTGGGTTTAAACATGTTATTTGTTATTGGGAAGAACAAACAAACATTTATATTTTTCTCACAACCCTAATAATTTCAATAAACCAGATCTAGTTACGGAAAATGTTTTTTCTGACTTTGGTACATTTCATTCTCGATGTACAACCTGCCCTCACACTTTGAGCTTTAAAACATATTAGTGCTATAAGTTCAATTAATTATTTATGAAATATGTATATTTATGGAGCTCATGTCAGATGCAAAGGAAAGTGTCTGCATACCTGGATCCAGTTTCAGTTAGAGAGGGGAGGGCCCTGGTGGAGTCTGCATGTTGTTTATCTCACTGTAAGGTCACAGAATGTACCAAATCACAGAATGTATCAAACCAGTTCTAACTGGCTGCAGCCACCTTGTCAGCTGTAGCAGCCTTTAGCTAGTTTGCAGTTCCTTTCTTATAAGTAGCTTTTCGAGTGTAGTTGAATTCTTAAACTTAAAATATAGAAGAACGTGAAATCTCCTGCTTTTCTTCTCCTGGGATGTCTTTGGTTCCACCTAATTAGAAAAAACATTGCAATCCAATCCAATTTTATCTATTTTATATTAATGGCATCCCAGGTGCAGAAAGAGGATGCGATCCCATGGTAATTTTTTGTTTGTTTTTTAAAGTCTGTAATTCTAAGACGCTGGCACAGTTGCCAAATGGATTGATCTAAAGAGCTAAGAAGTATCTCAGTGACCTGCAGATCAATTGTTGATCATTGTACAGGTCAGTCTCAAACCTGGGCATGTGCACACACACACACACACACACACACACACACACACACACACACACACACACACACACACACACTTAAAACATCAATCAATTGCGCATGCACACACACACACACACACACACACACACACACACACACACACACACACACACACACACACACACACACACACACACACACACACCACCTAAAAGCTTAATGCTAAAAATATCTCTTATCAAACTATGGCCCAGTTACATAAGACTCATTTGTGCTTCTATTCATATTCAGAACTAAAAGGTCACTACAGACACGACAGCCTTTTTCTTTGTGCTTAACTTTATAGCTGGTAACGAAAGTTGACCATATAAAGCTGCTAAAGTTTAAACAAACCATACAGACAACACATAAAATACTATCTTCTGGGTTTTAAAGAAATGTAAAAAAAAAACCCAATAACCTATTTAAAACAATATTAATCTACTTTACATATTTAATGTGCTTCTTTACTGTATGGCATTCTTTGTACATTTAAAGGTTTGTCATCCTCTAACACAGTTATCACGTGTTCTGTGATGTCACTGTTCCCGCAGGGTTGTACCTTTCCCCTTGTGTACCTTTCAGCCTGTCGTGCAAACCACCACCACTTCCTTGAAAACAACCAGACTGAGTGCAACCGGCATTTGGAACCCTGTAATTAGCATCTGAGGTGTCTTGTAGTGAAGGGACATTCTCTGGCACACGCAGGTTGTTGGCAGGACACCCAACAGAAAGTTCAGATGCTAATGGTCATTGGGCCTCTTTCTCTGGCTGGCAGCAGGCTGTTGAATCACATGGATCTGAGCTGCAGGGGACTTTGTCTGATTGCATGCAGACGCATGCACACCCACAACCCCGCCACCTATGGATTGGCTACCATGAACGCACACCCACAACCCCGCCATCTATGGATATGGGAGTGAGTGATTACTCAACATCACGAATTCTAGGAAAATCACAAGTGGTTGGGGGGGGGGGGGTGGCTCTTGCTGCATATGTTTTCCTGTGAGTCAGACATTCTCAGACACAGTGGGAACGTTAACGTACACAGTATATGGTATACGGTTCACAGTATATGGATAAATCACCTAAAACTGATTAATTTTAAGAGAGAGTAAAAATAATTCACAGTGCAATTGGAATGTAGACAAAAATCGAGACTATTTAACGTTCTCTGTGATTCTCACCGGTTGTCTGTGAGAATGACTGTGATCTGCGCCAGCGGGCGGGTATTTACGCCTACGGGACGAGCCCATTTTTTTGACAGGGTGAGAAAACGGGCTTTTGCAAATACGCATGTCTTTGGTACGAAATGCAGCCCTCTAGCAATCCCCAGATGTCAAAAGTAGTGAAAAGGTGGCGCAATGATTGTACACCACTAATGTTCACAACGTATATTTTTCGGCTTGCTAAGTGCAAAATAATTCAGGACAACAATTATTCGCGATTTCCAGTATCAGAACAATTTTCAAAGTATTTTAGCTAATGGTCCTGTAAATTCGACTGCAAATCACGCTATTGCGCTATTCCACGTTTCTAAATATTTTCATCTGAGACGCTGTTGCCTTCTCATTATAATTCGAAAAATGAAAACGCCTACCAATTTAGAGAATCAATTGCAACAAAAGCGTCAAAAGAACGTTAATTTAAATCCAACTAGTTTAGGCTGTTTACCTTCTTGCACGCTCGTAAACACCCAGTCATGCGACGTCAGTTCTCTCGCCGTAAACAGTCGAGTTAAACTTAGAATAATACATGATCTTAGGAACGCACAACTTGACCGGCTGGTATAAATTGGAGGAGCTGTCATGTGGCTAAGAACACAAGCGTCTAACTTCAGACAGCGACTTTGGAATATCTACCGCGGGAAGCTAAACCAATGACTTTCTTTAATATTTCCCGTCAGAATTAAATATAAAAAATATATTATAATAAGGTAAATTTATTTGCCTTCGATTATTTTTGTAAATTAGTTAGTTGTCTGTTTGTTTATTTGTTTGCTGGTTTACTGATTTACATTCGAACGTATCTGTTATACATTAATGTGCTTGTTTGTTTGTCATTCTCGTTTAATCGCTTACAGTGTTATGTTACATTGGATTATCTCTCCACACATTTTTATGGCTGAAGACACTGAAACTGTAAAACGTCTGAGGAGAATCCCTGTGGAAGAAACCTGAGGTATTCATTCACATCCATTCTTTTGTAGCTCACAGTGCTATAGACGTGGCCTACAGGTTGCCTGATCAGCATGACATAAGGTTATGTCATGACCTAAACACATCCAAACCAACAGTAAAAACACCTTCTCGTGTTTTTGACTAGACATATAATAATGCAATCCTTTTCTCTTTCTTCCCACCACAGGTAACCAGTTTTGCAAGATTAACTGTCTCAGAAACTCCTATTCAGTGACAACAGAGATGGTTGGAATCAAACCAAAAGATTTGACCCCCACAGCTGCTGTGAAATGTTTCGGTGCTGGGACAGCAGCGTGTATCGCTGACTTGGTCACCTTTCCCCTAGATACAGCAAAAGTGAGGCTTCAGGTACAAACCAGCATGTATTCTTTACACAAATGACACAAATGAGGGAATAATAAAACAAAAACAGAAATGACTAATTAATTAATCAGAACACGCACTAGTCAAACCTGTCTCGGTAGGCTTCCTCCTTTAGGACCTCAGCATATATTTCCGTGTGTCTCAGATCCAGGGAGAGTCCAAACCGACGAAAGGGGTGGAGGGGTTAAAGTACCGGGGCGTCTTCGGCACCATCGCCACCATGGTGCGCACGGAGGGGCCGCGCAGTCTGTACAACGGGCTGGTTGCCGGGCTACAGCGGCAGATGAGCTTCGCCTCGGTCCGCATCGGCCTCTACGACTCCATGAAGCAGTTCTACACGCGGGGCTCTGAGAGTGAGTGCGTTGTCCTCCGTTAAAACTAAACACACCACAGAGGATTTCATGGCATTTCGACTTTTAAGAGTCGCATAACAAGGCGAGACCATTCAGCACATTCTCTTACATTTACCTCCAGATGCAAGCATCGGGAGCCGGTTGCTGGCTGGCTCTACTACTGGGGCGATGGCAGTGGCATTCGCACAGCCTACAGATGTTGTGAAGGTGCGTTTCCAGGCCCAAGTCCGTGCAGCTGAAGGAGGGAAGCGCTACAATGGCACCATGGACGCTTACCGCACCATCGCTCGTGACGAAGGCATCAAGGGGTTGTGGAAAGGTGGGTTCCACTGTTTAATGTTTACCTCTGCCTGCCACTGCAGTAGAAGGCTATTCAGAAATGGGGCGGTGGGGAAAAACAAACGTCTCTCTGTGTTGTTTCAGGCTGCATGCCAAACATCACTCGAAACGCTATTGTGAACTGTGCTGAGCTGGTTACCTATGACATCCTCAAGGAGCTCATACTAAAATATGACCTTATGACAGGTAGGTGCCATCGACTTCAGATGTATCAAGCACTCGGCCCAATGTGGTATATTCTGATTCCATCTGGGGTTTTTTGTCTGATGGCCTGACTTTGTGGTGTTTACACATTCCCGATCATCCTTAGATAACCTGCCATGTCACTTCACGGCTGCGTTCGGAGCTGGTTTCTGCACCACCGTGGTGGCCTCTCCAGTGGACGTGGTGAAGACCCGCTTCATGAACTCCTCCCCAGCCCAGTACAACAGCGCCATCAACTGTGCCATGACCATGTTGACCCAGGAAGGGCCTACAGCTTTCTACAAGGGGTAAGCAAAACCCAGTGCAGTTCCCTCCATAATAACCCATGCACTCAAAAGCCATAACTAACCAATAAACAATGCTGCATGCTTCTTCACACACATCCAGGTTCGTGCCATCATTCCTACGGCTGGGATCCTGGAACATTGTGATGTTTGTGTCCTATGAACAAATCAAGAGAGCCATGACAAAAGTGCAAAAGTCATGGGAATCACCTTTTTGAGTGGTGACATTGGGAAGAAGGTGTGGCAAAGGTAGACATGAAAAACAATCCACCTGTTTTTTATTATGCCTTGTGAATCCAATTACTATTAACCCAAAAAGGACAAGACTGTTGTGTTGTAGTGTTTGAGAAGACCACTTCCACTTTGGGATTAAATCTTTGTTTTGAAATTAACTAAAATGTAATGGAACATTGAAGAACGTGGAGAATTCAGTGACCGACTTTGAAGGTCAAAGGTCATGATTACCACTACAAGAGGATGGGTTGCCAGACATTTGTGGGATTTTGCACTCTCTGCACTAAAGTGCAGAAGTAATTAGGAGTGACTGTGCATGCAGGTACTACTGAGAATGAAGGACACTTTCCAAACAAGGCAAAAAACCATACAAATATTTTTCCCATTAGAGTGTGTATATATTTTTCTTCTCTGTCGATCTCATTATTTTTATTGTTCGCATTTGTTTGCCTAGTTTTCCAGACAACAAATGGTTAAATAATGTTTACAGAATGTTAGTGCTATAAAGTTTACAGTGATATGAACTTATGAAAGCTGGATGAATGGTATAAAACATACGCACATGTGTTTCCTGTATGCCAAATGATTATTTTTACTGATATTATTTAATGTTTTATATGATTTTCATTTTTGTCAATAAAATAATAAATTGTACTATATACACTGCATTCTATACATATTGCATACACGTATATATACACTCACCAGACACTTTATTAGGTACACTTGTCCAACTGCTCATTAACACAAATGTCGAATCAGCCAATCACATGACAGCAACTCAGTCTCAGTCTGCGCGGGACTGCTTTTTAAATCTCGCTCCCGCCCGCTCCCGCCAAAAAATCGTTTGTTTTAATCCTGCTCCCGGCCGCACCTGCATGTTTTAGTCCCGCTCCTGCCCGCTCCCGCCCGCCAAAAAATCGTTTGTTTTAATCCCGCTCCCGCCCGCACCTGCATGTTTTAGTCCCGCTCCCGCCCGCACCGGCCCGAAAATCGCTTGTTTTAATCTCGCACCCGCCCGCCACATACACAGTTCTGTCACCCCCGCCCGCAATCCTAATATGAATTGAATTAATTAAATTTAGTACTTGAAATTTTCTTATGTATTTTTTAAAACAGCAATATAGCGATGGATCGCACTGTCCCATTTCTTACCACAGTCCAAACCAGTGGTCCAAACACATGCCGTCAGGTGACGTACACCAATACTTTCTGACATCTATCACAACAAGCAAATGGTAGACGATTTCCATCTCCATTAATTACAATGGAATATGACTTCCATACATCAGACTTTCCTGTAGTTGGCTTAATTGTGGTGTATTCACCTGTTTTAATTGAATTTTCCACAGCTGAAACTGGTTGACCGTCTACAGTTTCTGCCATTTCTGTATCAAAATGACAAAATGACGCACACTTCATGTTCACGTGATCAGTTGCTTAGCCAATATTTTGAATTAGTTTATTGCTTACTTACTGAATGATTTGTTGTTTTCGTCCTGTTCCTTATGCATGGAAATCATTGCGTTGTTATTATTATAATTTTCTAGACTATTTATCAATTTGCGGGATTTTTCTAAATGTATATGCGGTCCCGCTCCCGTATCGCCTGGACTAATCAAACTCCCACTTCCGCCAATAACAATTAAATTCTGTCCCGCGCCGCAAGATATTCTGACGGGTCCCGCGGGATCACCGCGGGAGTGCAGACCTCTAGTGCATTTAGGCATGTAGACATGGCCAAGACGATCTGCTGCAGTTCAAACTGAGCAACAGAATGGAAAAGAAAGATGATTTAAGTGACTTTGAACGTGGCATGGTTTTTCAGAAACTGCTGATCTACTGGGATTTTCATGCACAATCATTTCTAGGGTTTATAGAGAATGGTCCGAAAAAGAGAAAATATCCAGTGAGCGGCAGTTCTGTGCCTTGTTGATACCAGAGGTCAGAGGAGAATGGCCAGACTGGTTCGAGCTGATAGAATGGCAACAGTAACTCGAATAACAACCGATGCATGCAGAAGAGCATCTTTGAACGCACAACACGTCGAAACTTGAGGCGGATGGGCTTCAGTAGCAAAAGACCACAACGGGTTCCACTCCTGTCAGCTAAGAACAGGAAACTGAGGCTACAATTCACACAGGTTCACCAAAATTGGATAATTGAAAATTGGACTGCTTGATCTGATGAGTCTCGATTTCTGATGCAACATTCCAATGGTAGGGTCAGAATTTGGCATCAACAACATGAAAGCATGGATCTGTCCTGCCTTGTATAAACAGTTCAGACTGGTGGTGGTGGTGCAATGGTGTGGGGGATATTTTCCTGGCACACTTTGGGTCCATTAGTACCAATTGAGCATCATGTCAACGTCACAGTCTTCCTGAGTATTGTTGCTGACCATGTCAATCCCTTTATGACCACAGTGTACCCATCTTCTGATGGCTACTTCCAGCAGGATAACGCACCATGTCATAAAGCGTGAATCATCTCAGACTGGCTTCTTGAACATGCCAATGAGTTCATTGTACTCAAATGACCTCCACAGTCACCAGATCTCAATCCAATAGAGCACATTTTGGATGTGCAGCTGACAAATCTGCAGCAACTGCGTGATGTTATCATGTCAATATGGACCAGACTCTCTGAGGAATGTTTCCAGTACCTTGTTGTGTGTGTGTGTGTGTGTGTGCGCGTGTGTATAATATATATATACACACACACACTGAACAGACTGAAATATAGTGCATTCAACTACTACCACTATACAGGATCGGCATCTGGGACAGTCCAATTTATATTTTAATGTTATTTAAAATTCAATTCAACAGATTAAATATTGACTCTTTGGTGTTTGGCTACATCAAAACAAAACAGGGCTACATTTGAATTAAGAGTAAAAATTAAACAAATAATTCATTATACTATGCTCAATCGAAAAGGCTTAGCAGTAATTAAACTGTTGCTTTTTAAAAATCTAGATCAAAGGCAGTGTTCTGGAGCCTGTATTAATGAATGAATACCCACCCACCATTTTGTGTCCATTTAACGAGACACGTGTAGAGCAGATGGAACTCTTTCTGTGATCACTCACACGTGTGCCCCTCGCCAAACTTCTCATCGTGACTCAGCAGTTCATAGTTTAATGCGTTATTTGTAACGTTTTTTCTGTTTGTGAAGCTCGTCAAATATCAGGGCTTTATACATAAACAGAATTTTGATGAACTATCACGTGCTTATTTGATACTGGCATGGAACCACACGGCAGATTTTGGTCCTTCACAACTTAGGCCACTGAATAGTGGGGGCTTAAAAAACACAGCATATTATATTTGACCAAAAGACCGCAGGAAGAACCTGAGGACGTGTACATGTTAAAAACATGTACTTCTAACACATCTGAAAATGCGATGTGTCAGATGTTTTGCTGATTGTTTTCGCTAAGGTGACCGTAATTTCATTTTGAAAAACCAGGACACCGTGGAGGGAGTGGGTGCTGCCCATATACCTACTGTGGCATGCACTCACTTAACATAGGCCCACGTAATCCTACAATAACATGATATTTACAGTTAGATTATTAAAAATGCTTTTCAGTAAAAGTCAACAACAAAAACTCAAATAACAAATGATAGTCCAATGAAGGTAATTTAAAAACCAGGACATTTCCTCACTTAAAAAAACCCGGGACAGGACGTGAAATACGGACGTTTGGTCACCCTACCCAGCTGGCACACGACCGACCTTCAACGTTGAAATGTGGTTGAAATATAGTTGAAATACTGTCTGTTGTTGTTTCAACGTTGAAACAACGTTGAATCAACGTTTAATGTTAAATGGTTGCGCAAACGTTGAACTATTAACGGTGAATCAACGTTTAATGTTAATTGGTTGCGCAAACGTTGAACTATTAACGGTGAATCAACGTTTAATGTTAAATGGTTGCGCAAACGTTGAACTATTAACGGTGAATCAACGTAATATCTTCAACCTGCCTTTGTATTACCATTTCAAGTTAAAAAAACACATACAATAAAAAAGTACAAACAACACTTTGGCATTGGCTGAGGGTTTTGAAAGAGGTATTAATTATTATTAGTAGTAGTAGTAGTAGTAGTAATAATAATAATAATAATAATATAATTTTTTTTAATTAATTCGTCCAAAAACGTCGTCAAAAACAGGCAGGTATTAACCAGGAAGACAACATCAGGCAATTAAACAGTTTTAAATGTTTTGAGGCAGAAACAAAACTTCGCAACGACAAATTGCAGAGTAGTCGTGGCCTGGCGGTTAGGGAACTGGTCTTGAGACCGGAGGGTCCTGGGTTCGAGTCCCAGACTTGAGGCCATGACTGAGATTGTGTGGTGGTACTCCGAGTAAAATGAAAGACTAAAAAAAAATAAAATTGTTCTTTTTTCATTATGGCATACAGTTGTTTTTATCCTCTCTCCCATGCAATTTTGAGCATCATAAACGTGAATTTTATGGTTTATTCAAGGTTGAATGTATGACGTTGAAACGACGTTGGCATATCAACGTTGATTCACCTTTCAAAATCGACACAAAATCCAACGTTGATTCAACCATCACTTTCGACGTTGATTCAACGTCGATTCAACGTTGAAATGCCTGCTGGGTAGTTTTCGCCCATTATTCAACTTTAAGTCAAACGCTAACAATTTATAGTCAAAGTCAAATTTATTTATATAGCGCTTTTCACAACACATGTTGTCACAAAGCAGCTTTACAATCGTATGGGTCCAGATCCATAATGAGCAAGCCGCGACAGTGGCAAGAAAAAACTCCCTATGTAGTGTTTAATTTGATAGTGTTTAATCTTAGACATGTGCCTGGATCTGTACAAATTATAACATTATGTTAAAAAAACTATTTACAGTAGGTAAGCGACCAACCACCAAAATGGCTGTAACACGTTGCACAGCATAAGTCTGCGGGTGCGGAACGTGACGTAACACGGAGAGGTATAAAACCAGCTGCTTCCGCCAGGCATCACACGACAGTGTTTGTGTAGGCAAGAAGCACACAGCTACGTCGACTCTGCCGGTTATTTGTCTTCTGAAAAAAAGCCGATACATTTTTTCTTTCCACATTTCTTTTTTCTTCCGTTCACGGTAAGTATTTATTTAGGAGATGTATTCGCTAGACTAAATTTCACATACAAAGTTTTATAAAGTTCTCGAATATGGCAAGGACGTCGTCGAGTTAATGTATACAATGTCTGTTGTTCTCTTTCAGGAGTATGTTTTTAAATTATCTGTTTTCTGAACGTGTTTCTATGGAAGAACAAGGCAACGAAATTATAGTTGAAAGTAATTTCAACGAGAGAGATACTTTTAGAGAATCTTGACTTTTTTAAATCTTCGCTGCCCTGGGTTTCTTGAGTGAAGGTAGGTATCTCTTCACCGCCACCGGAAATAAGTCACATTTTGTCGCTAATAGTTTAACACCAATATAACCACAGCTGTTCCCTTTTAGTTTCGTTCTTTTACTTACCGATAATACATCTATTATGGGTCTTTTGTCCCGTGTAACCCCAACCCCCCTCGCCGTTGACGACAGCACTTCTTTGTTCCTGTTTAGTTGATCCCCATATGCATAGCAACAGGTCGACGCACCAATCAGAGTGCAACAACATTTCCTCAAATTTGTGGTGTTTACACCACCACCTCCACCCCTTGTTTCCATTAGCAGGGGACAAGATGTTCCTAGCATTTATATAGAATCTCGCAGAGAAACCTAACTTGAATAAGGATGCATATATTCCCTCATTTTTATGTGTTAACTTATGCAATGTTTGAAAATAATGCTAATGTGATTATTTTTTTCATGCACACTTAATCACTTTCTTTGTCCCTGTCCCCATCTTTCTCCACCATTCTCCTAGATCTGGGTAGAGTTCACATATCTTGTTTTCACTCCTCTGGACTTCAAGACATCCTTCTCCAGCTACACATTCTATTCAATTTGTGAAGCTGAAAAAATGGTTGGCTTTAGACCTGCCGACGTGCCTCCGACTGCAGCGGTGAAGTTTGTTGGTGCTGGAACTGCAGCCTGTATTGCTGACCTGGTCACCTTTCCTTTGGACACGGCCAAAGTCAGGCTTCAGGTACGGCTCTACCGAAGTTCACTGAATCCTTTTTCACTAGATGACCAGCTTCTCTCTGCAGCAAATGGAAGAAATAGTAATGTCTTAAGTTGGGGGTTCTGGATTGGGGTACCCTCTACCCCAACAGGAAGTCCAGCGTTTCATACCAGAATATCTGACTTTAATCCCCAAGTACTTTGTCTCTCACTGATGCCAGCTTTCCCCATTGTTTTTCTTCAATCTTCCAATTCCCTTCCTTGCAATAGTCGTACAAGCTGATCCAGGAGACGATGCTTAAGTCCTAAGACCCCGCACTTCCCGGAGCGCTACACCATGGACGCCCTGTGGCTGGAGGCCGTGGCCCCTCCTTCCCTCTCGCCCTTCCCGGTTTCTGTAAAGTCTCTCCATGCCCATTTTGTTCTGTACAGATCCAAGGGGAGAGCAGCAGCGGCGCTGAGAAAGCGAGTCGTGTTCAGCCTCTAAAGTACCGGGGCGTCTTCGGCACCATCACCACCATGGTGCGCACGGAGGGGCCGCGCAGTCTGTACAACGGGCTGGTTGCCGGGCTACAGCGGCAGATGAGCTTCGCCTCTGTCCGCATCGGCCTCTACGACTCGGTCAAGCAGTTCTACACCAAAGGCTCAGATCGTAAGTTCGGGCCCCTTCTCGCCACTTTTGTGCTCGGGGGCCCATGACGTGGTGATTGGGTTTGAACTTGACATTATGAATGGTCCCTTCTCCAGATGTGGGGATCGGTAGTCGTCTGCTGGCAGGCTGTACCACCGGGGCGATGGCGGTCGCTGTGGCCCAACCTACAGATGTGGTGAAGGTTCGCTTTCAGGCGCAAGTTGGCGCTTGTGCCACTAACAAACGGTACCATGGCACCATGGACGCATATCGGACCATTGCTAAAGAAGAGGGATTCCGTGGTTTGTGGAGAGGTGAGTCTGGGCTTGAAATGGCACATTTGGCACAAGGTAAACAACTGAGCAGCCTTGATCTAAAGTGTTCTTGATCTTATCAGGAACTGGCCCAAACATCACACGCAATGCCATTGTGAATTGTACTGAGCTGGTGACCTATGACCTCATTAAGGATGCTCTTCTGCGATCTACACCCATGACTGGTGAGATGAGGTTGCTTAACACAACAGCTGCATGGTATAAAACTCCTACTAGCAGGGATCTTGAGTGTGGGTTTTCTTTTTTCCTCACAGATGATCTTCCATGCCACTTCACATCTGCTTTTGGTGCTGGTTTCTGCACCACAGTCATCGCTTCTCCAGTTGATGTTGTGAAAACAAGATATATGAACTCTGCCCATGGTCAGTACAGCAGTGCCCTGAACTGTGCTGTGGCCATGTTGACCAAAGAGGGGCCTATGGCTTTCTATAAAGGGTAAAATGCTTTTCTTTCTCATTCCCTCCACGTTTTTGCTCATTGTTGAGCTCCATGCAGTGCTCACCTTTGTCTCTTAACCTCTTACAGATTCATGCCTTCGTTCCTGAGGCTGGGCTCCTGGAATGTGGTGATGTTCGTCACATATGAGCAGCTGAAACGAGCCATGATGGCAGCCCGCCATAACCGGGCTACTCCCCTCTAGGCCTGGCTACTGCTGTCAGGGTGCTGGTGCTGGTTTTTGTTTTGTGTGTTTGTCCCTATCTACTTAAACTTTATAAAAACCAAACCTTTGTTACCATCTGGGGGGTTTCTTTCATTCAAGTATATCCCGGGGATTAGAAAGCTGGTCTTGCTCATTTTTTAAATTCTTGTTTAGACCTTTTTAAAATGTAATAAACTTTTATCTCTCTGAGGCACCTGTATCCAAACAATTTATAGAAGTTGTACTATGGAAGATGATTTTGGTAAAATGACACGTACAAGAACAAAAGGGTGTGCAGGGTGGACTACAAGGTGAGGGCTTGCTTCAGAAGCCGTTTCTTCTCAGATGAAAGTTTGTCTGGGTAGTGAGTGTTAAACTGGATGATCAGATCTCCTCTAGTAGAAGGGTTGCTTGGTGAAGGCATTCCCTCCCCTGACACCACTTTGGTGTACTGGGGGCTACAGGGAAGAAAATAAATTTTTAGAAGGCTTTTCAGGTCCTAAAACAAGAATTTGGACGAACTTGGATGGTTTTTGGTTCTATTTAGTTATACAAACACTAAAACCTTCTGGGTCTTACATATGTAGCTATGTATTAACTTGGTGAAGAAAAATGTAATATAGCTATAAAGCATCACTTCATTCTAAAGTTAGTGTACACAGAAGCAGAAAGCTGTAAGTTCAATGCCTAACTCACTGTACAATGTCATTGATGGGGATGTTGAGAAGTCTGCCATCTAGTGTCTCCACTTCCACAGAAAACCCAGTCAGTGCCTGTGGGGGCACAAGCAATCAAAATCCACTCAACACATGGTCATGTTAAATCTAATGCTGAAATTTGTTTTAAAATCATACAAAAAATCTCACCTGCTCAAGAGAGATATGTGCAGTGTATATTAAATTATTATTTTGCCGAGTAAACCGAGGATGTGGTTTATGGCGAACAATGAAAATGATGTCTGCTGGGATGTTGTTTGGGCCCTGATGGAAAAATATTAAGGTGACCATTAGCAGATGGACTGTAGCAGATGTATCCTACCTTTAACAAAGATGAATCACGATCTACAGAGTCAAGTGCATGAAGCAGACTTCTTGTAATCACACCTGGTCTCCTTCTCTGGGAAATGTGATCTGCATTCCCTCATTCCATCCTGGTCTCACAATGATGGTTAAAATTTTGTCTCTAATGCTGGAAGTATGTCCATCTTCATTAATCACCTAAATAGAAATACTGCTATAGTCACAGCAAAACTATAGCAGTTTACTGGTTTCCAGTTTAATTGTCTATTACAGTACAAAACTTACACGACGGGATATTTTTATCTTCTTGGTAGACCCATAAAAAAGGTCCTCTAAGGCTAAATGAAGATCACGTTCAATGGGTGGATCCTGGGTTTTAACCCCTCGTCCACGAAGGCCTCCAAATCCAACGTTCGCATCAGTGCCATATGCAGTGTAAAAATCTGAAGGGACATATAAATCACCAGGTAGACTCAAACACCTATAGCCTAAACAACGAGAACCCCAACGACAAAATAAGTCTTCCGTTGTTTTTAAACGACTTACCGGCGAAAGGATTGTCCCCCCCAAAAAACTGTCTGAATGTTTTATCAGGGTTTCCATGGTAGACGTATGTGGTAGACCAAGCTCCATGCGCTGCTGCTTCAGGTGGGATTCCTCCTTTAAGGCCCTCCTCGCCAAATGTGTCGTATGTGGCCTTTTTCCGAGCTGCAATATTACACTATTACTTCTGATCAACTATTACAAAACTTATGTCGAGTAATAACGGTACGACACACGTCAGTATGTTTCAACTACCCATGCCCTTGTCCACTAGCTCAAACTGCTCCATTTACAGCATACGTTCTGCCTATAAATAAAATACGTGTTTTATACTGGATCAATCATTGAAAATGTATTCGGAAGCTCCATGTTATATTTGTAATCACTCACGATCACTGAGGACATCGTAAGCTTCGGCAAGTTCGCGGAATGTATCATATGGACCCGCTTGACCGTTGTTGTGTGGATGATACTTCAACGCTAGTCGACGATACCTGGCATTAAATCAAATCTGATATTAGAGATTAAATGGTAGCCAATGTAACAGATTTAAAGCGAATATTTTGGCTTCCTGTGTTAAATTACTAATAGCAAAGAAGTACAAAACATTAATTGCCAGCTGTTTGGATGGAACTATTGAACGCATTGTGTTAGCCACAGCTTTACTTTAGTCATGTTACTGAAAGTGTGGGTTCCTGGCCAGCTGGTGCTCTCAGTAATCACAAAAAAAGCACTCTTACGACTTTTTGATGTCTGCATCAGAAGCATCTCTGTTGATTTCCAACGTAGCATAATAGTCTCTGCTCATTGTCAACCAAAATTGCTAGAGAACTAGCAAAATGTAGTTATGTTAAACGCAGCCCAAACACTGAAAGGCACAAGATGTTTAGGTCGGTTGGTTGTTGCTGAGGACGGTTGCTAGGCCGGCAGTGCTTAGATCACTGGGTAATGTAGTTCCCGCTCAAAACTCGGGAGAATGGCTCCAGCAAAAGCAAAGAACTGCCAAGGAAGAGTGCAGTGTAGTTAGATGTGTATGTATAAGCAAACACCATTTTCAAGTCATTACATTGCATCCAGGTCATGCAGCACCCTGCACCTGCATACAGCTCATTCTTAAAAAAAACAAAACAGGTGTTAAAGGTGTGTAATGAATTGAACTCTAAAATTGTTTGGGGAAAACCGTTAGAACTACCACAAGCTACACTTGAAGTACACATATAACTTGCAAGGTGGTAAGTTAATATCTGTAATATGTCTTTGAAGCAAGAAAAACAAAACAAAAAAAAAAACAGTTCACTATGTCCATTCATATATTTATTACTACACATTGCCACACTACAATTCATTACACCATAAAATGAAAAACACACGCATTTTCAGATTTTAAATATCTTTTTTTTAATTGATTTTTGCTTGCAGCGCTTCCATTTCTGGTCTTGCCTTAAACCTGGCCTGGAAGTCCGCTTCAGTATGCTGAAAATCAAACACAAAGAAAATAATTTAAAAACAGCTAAGGCATGACATTCTAGGTAGCAAAAATGTTCTGCCCAACAGACCAAAGAGATAGCTCCCTGGTATGGCATCCAAAACACACCCTCCTGAGTGACAGGCTCGGTCACAATCAAGCATACAGACGCATCAGAAGTAAAAATTGCCTGCTGTGCTAACCTGCTTTATGGAGAGCTGAACTCCCTCCGGCTGGTTTTTTAGAAGGACCTCCATAAAAATGGAAGTGAGTGTTGCCTTCATTTGGCTTACCTGAAAATATCATACATTAATATTCAAACTGTTGTCCTAACCAAAACCAACATTCCCCATCTAAATGTGCATGCCATCAATGGCAAAATACAATCCATAATTTTACCATGAATTCAACATGGTGCTTACACTTACAAAGATGTGAAAATAAGTCCAGTGTGAAGTTAATCAGTCAAGAAAGGAGCAGGTGCTTAATACAATACAGCATCTTAGTTAGTTTACCATGGTCAGCAATCCTTAGAAAAAAAATATATTACCTAAAAATGAAGTATTTCAAGGATGCAGTTTTGACTTTACCTGAACAACCCGCTCATGGGTTTTGAGAACGACGTCCACAAACATCTTGGTACCTTGTTCTGGCATGACCATGATCTCTGTGCTCTTTGTAGGCATTGCATAACTTGAAAAAAGACAGCAAAGAAGACATGCAGTTATGTCTTGGTAAACTTTTACAAGAACCACACACAGTGTCTAGTGATCAGTGCAGGCTTCTCAATAGCCCTGACCTTTCCTCTACTTGGATGTCAAGGCGATTGCAGAGATTATGGATGTACTGGGAGTAACATTCCACCAGCGTCATGTCATAGCCAGATACTGACACACTGAGGACACCATACTCTGTATCGGTAGCTTCTCTGATCTCCTTCATTTTAATCTTTTCCTTCTTCCTCTGTGGCTATAAAAATATTAAAACTGTCAGCAGGGAACACTTTATTGGGGAGATATTGGAATACTGTATTTCATTACATTGCAACAAAGATATTATAATACAATATTATAACAATAGTTAAAATAGGAGTGTCATAATTATAATAATATCTGCACACCTTCCCGAGTCAACAAAAATACTGCCATTTAATTGTATGAATTTATGACAAATATTTTTATTAACAAATGGACCGATGCATTAAATGTAATGCCCCTGCCGCCAAGCCTCACCACCACTTTTGGAAGAAGATATTTGTATCGACCGATTCCATGCGTAGGCATAGATCTGTACTGCCTCTCGGTCAGCAGCAAACCTACAAGCAACACATTTTACGTTAATGCACATCGTCATTAGGACAAGAAGTCATTCACGATATAAGCAATAGTTTGCAACCAAAGACAATTTACTTATGAAAGTATCCAGCTTACCTATTGGCATTGACTGCTTTAATATGGGAGCACTGTGATGAAAGAAAATCGATGGTTAGTAATCTATTAGTAACTATTTAATCAACGGAGGAAACAGCGCACTCACCGAATCAGCGATACAGCCTGGACCAATGCCCTGGAGTTCTGGATGAGCAAAATCTGGAAGGAAAATGCAACTAAGTTACATTTTGCAGCAAGATAAGCAAATGGAGTCTGCTAGCTAGGGGTGTACAAACACAAGTGTTGGGCAACACGGTGGCTTGGTGGTTAGCACGTTTGCCTCTCAGCACTGGGGTCTTGGGTTCAAGTCCCTATCTGAGTGGAGTTTCCATGTTCTCCCCGTGTCTGCGTGGGTTTCCGGTTTCATCCCACAGTCCAAAGACATGGAGATTAGGTAAAATTGGCCTCCCTGATTCCCTGACAAAAATACTGAGTGTGAGAGACTGAGTGTGTCTGTGTGTCTTCATGTTCAATAAAAGCAGTTGTCTGAGTGACTCTGCATGAATGTGTTTGTATGCCCAGTGGTGGATGGTGCTCTGTCACTAGGGTCTGTCCTCTCTCCCCTTCCTGCACCCCATTCACCCGGCTGTGTATACCGGTAGAGAGTGCGCAATTGGCTGCCGCTTCTCGCCGGTGTGTGAATGGTAGTGTAAGAGTTGTCCCTGTGTTAAAATTGTAAAGCGACCTTGAGTATCTAGAAAGGCGCTATATAAGTGGAACATTCATTCATTCAAGAGCACAACGTTTTGTTGTTAGTCAAAAGGTCAGATGTATAACTAGTGAAATTAGCAAAGGGCTATGCCTATTAATGCCAACAGTGACGTTAAGTCTATGATGTACATTACAGCCTGTGGTTTTACATCAGTATAGCTCAAATCTCACGTTGTCACTATGTAAACGTAGCTACTAGCTAGCTAATTAGCTGACTAGCTGCCTCGCACGTGAGTTCAAAGATGACCTTTGGGGGTAAATGCAATGACTAAAATACCAGGAAAAGCCATACCTTATTTGTTAAAGCATTCATTGTTTAAGTCGTCAGGATTCAATTCCAAGAATGAATGTTGATGAATCGGGAACATGTAACTTTAGGCAAAATCTAGAACTCTAGGTTGCATTTTTCTTCCATTTTAACAGGCGTCTACCACAACAGCCAAAACGCAATACTGCCACCTATGGTATAAAGACTGAAACCTAGATATTTTGTCTAGCATAGACCCCAGACAACTCCAATGTAATGCAATTAACGAAAATTATGTAAATTTACATAACGATACTGATAGAAATTCGCGGTTTCCCTAAAATAAATAATAACATTCATTAATACAATATTTACATTCACAAAATACAAAAGCAATACATATGTAGATAGGACTAGATGATGATGGTGAATTTTGATTAAAAAGTGCTGTTAAAATGTCTACATTTATTTACTGCCTTTTAACAAACTCTACAAATGTGGTCTCGCAGTATTTTTAGTTTCTGTTTAATACCTTTATGCATTAGTACAATTCAGTCTTAGAGATACTCTCGCAAGAGTTCAATAATAATCATTTATTGTAACATCCTAAATAAACATATATAGCAAGATACGAAAGTTAATTTAAATTAAGATTTAAAAATACATGGCGTGTCATTAAATCGAAAACATCTTGCCAGTCCAAGCGTTTAGTTAAAGGTTATGCTGACAGTGACGGAAATGACTCACATTTAGGTCATTATTCGATAGATTCATAGCGCGTGGGCTTCATCCTGACGACGCTGGCACTTTTAAAGAGACAATGACGTCAGGAAACGTGACGTGGCGCCCCCGGTGTCTCAACCGAACCCAACTGTCATTCCTCCCGCCTCTTTGTCAAAACTGAACCCACCGAACTTTGTTGATTATAGCGACGTTATGACCGAGCTTCCACTATCTACCACAAGTCATTGAATTGTCATTCTTAAGTTGTGTTTTGTATGTAGCCGTTACAACGTTCCTTTTAAGTTTAGCAACTAACAGCATGAAGGTCCGTAAACATATATTTATTATGCCGACAACAGAAACGTAACCAAATGTTGAACATTACCAAACCATTAGCTAACCCAGCTATCTAACTTAGCCGCTAAATGTTGAATGGTCTCAGCTAGCTGTCAATCACAAACAAAAACATCACGTTAGGTTGACCGTTCCTTACTCCTCCTTGCCAGCAATGGAGTGGGGCCTGGGTAGGCATATCAAAGTGAGTCAAAGTTAACGGTGGACTTTACGGAACTCCGTAGCAAGCGCGTATTAACGCGACACTGTGTCTTCGTTCTCGCCGTTGACCGTTCCGACGGCAGCGTTAAGTGTACCGACGCCAACGGCAGCTTTGCTCAGTCCGACGAGACGCACTCGGGAGGTGTGTAGTGTCCAGAGAAGCTCAGATATTGTAGAAGACTCGTTTCATACCGAGCAGTCATGTCTGCCGCAGGAGACTTCGGGAACCCTCTAAGGAAATTCAAACTGGTGTTTCTTGGGGAGCAGAGCGGTACGTCTTCATTTATTCTTTTTTAACCTAATCTTAACTACCGTTAGCTAGACACGTATGTAACTAGATAATCTTAACTCCGTTTGATCTAGCTACCCGAGCTAAATGTAGATGGTCGTCATAGGGGTAACATTCATGGGTAGTTGGCAAATATTAGTTCGTCAGATTATCTGAATCATTTTCAAAATTGTTCTAAGTTGGTTTCTGTCTAATAATGTAGTTATATAGCTATCGAGTACATTGTGGGATACCTAATGGTGTGTCTATGTAGCTAGCTCTGTAGGCTATCGGGGTCAATAATACTGGTATTCAGAAAAAGATATGATCTATAGCGGGTCCTCAGGAGGCTAACACGTCCTCAGTAATCCATAGCTGTCAGTCTTATTGAAATAATCTGTCGGTGTCTTCTAAATCAATGCTTCTGAACGACGTCTAAAACAGTATTGGCTACTGTTAAGAAGGTGTTTACTCTGAAAAGCTGAGCTCAAGTGGTATTTTAATTTAGAAGTGAGTCAGTGTTATCTGTAATACCTGCATTTCAACCTGACCCGTTTGGCTGTTGTAAAACTGACTATATTGAGTTTCAGCAATAAACATTTGTCCATACTTGTATTGAGGTCATATATTTCTTCGCAGACAGGAAGACCATATTAGTGGGTACTATTGCTTGCTTTATTGGACATAAAATAACGCTGTTGTACTTACAAAGCTCATAAGATATTACTGAAAAATAACCAATGTGTGGATACTTTATGCAGTAATATGGGTTACTTTGATTGGAACTTGGGTCTTTGAGTTAATATATCAAACACCCCAGTGCACACATGAAAACACCACTGCTTTGAATTGACTAATCAGTTTCCTAATAAGACCGTATGATTCAATGTGATTTTCTTGTTTCCATAGCAGGAAGTTCTGTCACATTCAGTCTATCCACTCTTAGCTGCTTATTTGAGTATTTTGAAATGTAGTTGATTGCAACTTTAACTCAAGTGATTTGAATCAAGTGATTCTTTGAATGGCGTTCATTTTACCTCCCATTAATAAGTGTGTTTAAATTTTTTTTCACCCTCTCTGAGCAGCAGGGGCTGATCTTGTACATGTTGAGGGAGAGGCCGTCTCTGCCTGCTCTCTGCAGTGAACTCTTAAAAAAAAAACACACACACACAGGACGACACAAATGGTGCCATTGATTGGGTGGGAAGCAGAACCCAGCCTGTGCTCCACAGACTCCTGGCATTCTCTTTCTCCTTTCTCTTTGTGTCCAGACAGCATGTTTTCCTGCCCCACCTTGGAATCGCTATTCCCTGTACTGTGATACACCCCCCCCCTCCATTTAAGAAAGGCTACAGAAAAACCAAACCCCAACACGGGGCAGTGCTACCTGAATCTTAAGGGTGCTTCACGCTAGCAGGAATGATGTTTTGTTGAGGGGACTGTAGTGTGCCATGTCTCTTAAACAGGTGCAGCTGCCCAAAACAGATCGAGTACACTCTTGAACTATACAGAAACGTTATCCCACTCTACTTGTCCGGTCTTTGTCCTGTGGGCTCATGATTGGGTGTAATGATTGTCTTTACCCCACTTTGACTTGTTGTGTTATTGTGGTTCGATTTATTGTGGTACCGTAATTTATTTATTGTTGTTGTTTATTTATTATTATTAGATTTGTTTTTGTGTAGCGTTGTGTATAGTGCTACCGTGGTACAGCTTCAGCCTTCAGTTTCATTCACCAGCTGTGGCAGGTTTCTTCCCAGGAATTCCAGGAATGAGTGCAGTGTATTATTAGCACAAGTGTTGGTTCATATCTTAGACCCCTTTCACTGAGGGTTCACATATTTCTTACTCCTTCAAAATCCTTCTGGGAATCAGTGAAGTGATTTGAATGGACTTCATGTTCTAGGTCTGGTGGAGTGTGCTGTTCTTTGATTCTGTCCATCACCGCGTGTGTCGCCGGCTTGCTGGAGTATAATATATATATATATATATATATATATATATATATATATATATATATATATATATATATATATATATATATAATCAGTTCCCATTCCCGGCTCAAACCTGCGTTTTTCTCCTCTAACTGATGCGTAACGGGTCAGTCAGTGGACGAGTATTAAACCGGTGAGGTTGAAAGCCTTTTTCTCACCAACTCTTCTTTGTAAATATTGTTATTCGTGGCCTTTATTTCAAGTGATCCTTGCCCTCTGATGCCACTTGTTTGTAAAGTAAGGCTGAGATGTTAACAGAGCCGAGGTGTAGGCCTCTCTGGAGTAAAATGTAGCACGCTGTTTCAAATCTGATCCAATATATACTCAAACCCTGACTGCACACTCTTATGCTTCTTTTTAATCTATCGTGTCAGTCGTCACAGTGGAGCAGTGATAAGAGCGTAATCTATAATGGCTCTTTGAACTGTTTTAATGTGTTTTTGTGCAGTCTGAAAGAGGTAATGCCCAGTGTCCAGTCCCACATTCAAGCACTTGATTGCCTGTTACAATAATAAATAAGTCCTTAGTTCTAAAATCATTTACAGAGAAATTTTCTCTTGTGAGCTAGTCCATTTCAAGCCACACAGTAACCTAGGTCATTATTAGGCTGGCTCCTCAAATAAGACCTAAGCCCATCTTTCAAGATCAGAACTCCATAATTGAAGCACTCGCTTCCATCTCTGTGCAGTAAAGAGGTTGCTGGCAGAGGGTGAGATGAAGGGGTTGGGGCAACAGGCATTGTGTTTGCAGGCTACGGGCTCCTTTAGTGACCTCAGACACCATGAGGTCATCAGGAGCCTCTCTGAGTTCTGTGGCAGAATGCATGGCCTTGCCATGACGCCCCTTGCCCAGCAGCCATGAAGAAGCTGGCTCCGGTTTCGGACGTGTGAAACGCTTTGGGAATAGTAATGCTTTGGGAATTCAATGTTTTTGAAGCGGTCTGATCCATCTGCTCTTACTTTAGACCAGTTGTTCCCAAACATCTTCTGCCGTGCCCCCCTTTAGTAGATGAGAATATTTTTATGCCCCCCCCCATATTGACACATGTGCACATGTTTTACTTCCAAGCTCCACGCCCCACCTAGGGTGCGTGCCCCCCACTTTGGGAACCACTGCTTTAGACGGGCCAGGCAACTACAGCCCAAAACGGGTGTAGAGCTCTTCATTATATTCCTTCCTTCACTGCCGGTACCATTTTATTGGTCGGTGTTGAGAGGTTGTCGCATGCAGCTGTGCTGTGAGCGCCATGATTTCTCACCCTGAAGCCAAGAGGCCCTGGGCACCATGATGTGATGAGTGTTGTGTGCTGAGGGTCTGCCACACCACCTCTGGGCACTGAGATGAAGTCTTCTGAGTTTAGAGTTCCTCCCCACTGCCGTGTTGAGTCGTTTTCCAGAAAGGGGTTTTGTCTCAACCTGAGTAAGACCACAGACGTGGCATGGAATAATAATCTTGTTATATTTGCATAGCGTGTTGTGATTTAAAATATGCCAGAAGATGTCCCATTCAGAAACACCCTGGTGAGAAGCTCAAAGTCAGCAATCATGTTGTAAACTCCTGTGCTTTTTGCTTGATTTTATCCATGGATGTAACAACTTTATCTGACTTTTCATATACAGTTACCATTTAGGAAATACGTTATGTTTGACTGCTTTTCCTTCTTGCCGTGCAGTTGGGAAGACCTCACTGATCACCAGATTCATGTATGACAGCTTTGATAATACCTACCAGGTGAGTGACTGGCACTAGCACACGCTCCACGTCAAACTCCTCCTGCTGCTGCTGCTTCGCCTCATGTGCTGCTCTCTGCATCTGCAGGCCACCATAGGAATTGACTTTTTGTCCAAAACGATGTACCTCGAGGACAGAACCGTAAGTGTCACCGTTCTCCTCTTTTGTTGTGTTTCGATGCCTCAGAACTGCGAACAGATCTAATGTGTTCCAGATGTTAAAGCTCGTTTGTCATTCGTCAGTGTCAGTAAAAACAGCACCTACCGGATGACAACGACGATGTCGATGATGATGATATTTCAAGGCTGTTATATACAATAATGTGCACCTCTTCCTATTAGTGAAGCACAGCAGGCCTTTTTCTTCTTCATACAATTATTAATTATTCTCTATTACAATGAAAACAATGTGCTTTATACACATCACGTTAATGTATAAACAACTCCGGTAATTGAAACTTGTCTCTGTGTACAGTGTACTTCACTGAAAGTTACACCAGTTTTTCATGTTTACATATATTGACATAGTATGATACAAATTGCTAAGTGGAGCAAATTCTCTATTTGGGTCATTGACAATGCTTAACATATCAGAAGTGTTTTGGCCAATCTCTGCCAATATGTCCCCAGCCTAGTCTATGTTCTGCACATAGGTCACTTCCCTATGTTGATAGTCTATAAGCATAGCCCAGTGAGTACGCATGTGAAGAGGGCATTTTGGTGAAATTTGGAACACTTGTGAATCTTTTCTTTCAGTCTAATTACATTTCATCAAGACAGATGAGCCCTTTCCACAATTGGTCTAACAGACACTAACCATCCCTGGGTGGGAAAATGTTTTGTTTTACTCATGGTTATTATGCAAGATGCTACAACAGGGGTGCCTAGCTCCACTCTTGAAGATCATCTTCCCTGCAGAGTTTAGTCCCTATGCTCTAATCCCACACACCTAATCCAGCTAACCAAGGCCTTTAAGAGAATCTGAATCTTGCTGCACTTTCAGACCTACCTGAACCTTTCAGACCTACCTTGCTCGATGCAGACCTGGCAGACCTTTCTTTGCCACCCAGTTTGGTCCTGTTTGACAGGTCTGAACACTCCTTTTGTTCTAAGGTGCATGCCAAACGCATGAATTACATCCCACCAAAAACTGTTGTCTTGGTGAATCCTAGTTCAGGTCACTTGTAACTGAATCCTAGTTCAGGTCACTTGTAACTGAATCCTAGTTCAGGTCACTTGTAACTGAATCCTAGTTCAGGTCACTTGTAACTGAATCCTACTTCAGGTCACTTGTAACTGAATCCTACTTCAGGTCACTTGTAACTGAATCCTACTTCAGGTCACTTGTAACTGAATCCTAGTTCAGTTTGCTGCTGGTGGGAAGTGAATTCAGATGCAGAGTACATGTTCCTCTATATCTACCAACAGCAAATCTAAAAACAGCAGACGAGCCCTAAAACAATAGCCAAGTGTGTTTATTTCTGGAACGTTTTTTATAGCTGGAACAAGGCATTTAGCAGTCTGACTGGGTAAACCTAAGCTATTGTAAAAAAATAAATAAATAAATAAACCAACCATACATTGGCTTTGACTGTAGTCAAACTCAGTAGGATTGTGTATTTGATGAAGAATGTGTGTGGAACAGAGCTGACTGTTATAGCCTGTAGTAAAGCAAATAAACACAATGATTGTATTGTCCCCAAATTTCTGACCAATCGGAGAACACCCAAATGTTGCAGTGCTTAAGCTTCTTGCAGTGTGAGCCCAACTGAGCTAAATGGTGCAGATTTGAGCAAGAGTGAAAATGGCCTTTGAGTCAGGTGTGTTGGAGCTAAACTCTGCAAGGTATGAGGTCTGAATCCAACCGACCCCCCTCTACTATAGCAGCTCTCTGTTTTAATGGCATTTCAACTCTTTAAGACTTTTACAACAGCCAGTACGACCAGTGTGAATTATGGACGGAGACTTCAAGTGAAAGCTTTGCCTGCCACATTGTGGATCTCCCTGGGACCCCCCTCTCCCACCTCCCCTCTCCCACCTCCTGTCTGACTCGCCACCTGCCACATTCACTCTCCCTTACACCGGGCCAAACCGCTCGGATTCTCCCCACTTCTCCTGTTCCTTTCTCCTCCATTCCTACCATTTAACGACGCCTCTCTCGCGGTCATGAATCCCACCTGCCTCAGCACCACAGACGCCACGGCGTCCCGTCTCTGTTTCAGACGCACTGCATGGTTTGAAATCCTCCTCTACATGTCATATTTTGCGTTTCAGCCTCTCCTTTTTGTCGTGTTCCGTTTGACCTTTCCTCTTTTTGTTTCGTTTTGACATTTAACCTTCACAGCCTGTTTTACTCCGCTTGTGCATTTTTTGCATTTGTTTGCCTTCTTTGTTTATTCCTCCTTTCATTCCTCCCTCTTTTTTTTTTGTTCTGCTCCCCCTTTCCTTCATGGTTTTGTCCCGTCCGGCACAGATCAGGTTGCAGCTCTGGGACACGGCGGGCCAGGAGCGTTTCCGTAGCCTCATTCCCAGTTACATCCGCGACTCCGCCGCGGCAGTTGTAGTATACGACATCACAAGTAGGTACCTCAGGCCTGCCCCGCCCCCTCCCCCCCCCCCCCCTCGCGCCGCCCTCCGTCCAGTTCCCTCCTCTCTTATTGCTTCCTCTTCCCCATCTCTCTCTCCCCCAACCTCCGCCCTCCTCTGAAACCCCCCCCCCCCCCCCCCCCCCCCCCAATCTCTCCCTCTTTCCCGCCATCTCTCTGGGGCTCGATTGCTCGGCTAGGTGCGGCTGCAGCTTTGGGACACTGCTGGTCAGGAGCGCTTCCGGAGTCTCATCCCCAGCTACATACGCGACTCCACCGTTGCCGTGGTAGTCTATGACATCACAAGTGAGTGCGGTAGCCAGAGGGACTCTGGGAATGACAGCTGCCATATGATGTCAGACCTCTCTCGCTCTACCGCTCCCCTTTTCTCCTGCCGCGTTCCTTTTTTTTACGTTTCCTCTGCCTGCAGTGCACACGTTTTTTGTCCCTGTATATATTTTTCCTTCTTTCTTTGTGGTTTTTCATTTTTATATTTTTCGGTGTTTCTCTGCTGGTCATCTGTTTCCTCAGTTGCGTTTTTCTACCTTTTTTCAAGGATTAAAACCTTTATTAGACTCAACAATAACATGTATAAATATATATTATATACAATATATAATTAAATTGGTTTGGGTTTATGTACTTATAGATGAAGTAGTCTGATAAACTGCCAAATGAAGGTTTATGTCCCCATCACACCCACACGAATAAGATGTAAAAATTTCAGTGTGCTGCACAACATTTCCAGAAGTCCTTCATCAGCTATGCAAGCAAAGTACTTCTCTCTTCACAGCTGACGACGGACCTCCACCAGGAACGTCCTGTTTCTATGGAAACCTTGTGTACTGTACTGCAGTCTTTATTAGCTGTAGGTCCTTTATCTTCAGCTCATAGCGGCGTGTGTCCTTGGTTCCTGCGCCCTGTGTGGTTAAGCTCACCCTGACTGGGGCGGAGCTCCTACTTGTGGCCCACCCTCAGTGGTCCAGCCCTGATGGTCTACTGACCTCCCTTTGGCCATGGATGCAGTAGCTCTAAGATTCTGGGCGAGTCCTGGAGCATCAGAGGGCAAAACTAACACCACAAGGTTAGAAAACACTAAGCAGGTGTCTGCCCACTCCGCCTGCCTTGTCGTGATCGGGAGGTCGGCCCGTTTGGATTGGGTGCACCTTTCGGTTTTCCCCGCTAACTGTTTGGAGTAGGAGTTGAAGTGGCTGGATGGTTTGATCCTGTGAGCACTAGCACACTTTTCAGAGTGGTTTTAGATGTAGCTGACCGCTGCTTGTTAGGGCCCCGTGAGCCGAGAGAACCTCTAATTCCTTTTCCTCCTCTCCCTTTCGCTTTGTCTGGTCGTCCTTGACCGATTTCCTTGTTTTTCATCTATGTTTTACGTTTATTGCCATTCTACACTTTAACTGTCCTTTAAAAGTTTCTCGTGAGCTTGTGTTTGAGGGAGACATGAGAGTAAATACCACCTGCATATCTCTCGTTAGATGTCAACTCCTTTCAGCAGACCACAAAATGGATCGACGACGTCAGAACAGAGAGAGGAAGTGATGTCATCATCATGCTGGTGGGGAATAAAACAGACCTTGCAGACAAAAGGTATGTGTTAAGACCGGAGCTGTCGAAACGTCTCACCCTGGAACCAAAGTGTTAATATCCATCTCCCATCAAACCACTTTGATTCACGTAACGTCTGCACAAACGAGCTCTGCTGAAAGGGTTTCGCAGTGTTCCGTTGCCCTTTTTCCTCACGGTCTGTTTTGTGTGTGGGGGGCTGAAGCAGGTGACCTGTGAAAATGAATCTGTAACCTTTTTTATTCACTGCAGGCAAGTATCTATTGAAGAGGGAGAAAGGAAAGCCAAAGAGCTGAATGTAATGTTTATCGAGACTAGCGCTAAAGCAGGCTACAATGTGAAGCAGGTGAGTGCAGGTGGGAGTCGCCGCCTCCTTCTGCCGTCGCCGCTTCCGCAAGGGCCGTGTGCCCGGGTCAAAGGTCAAACTTAAAACGTGCGTGTGTGAAGCGTGGCTAAAACCAGCAGGAGTGGCAGCAATGCCGCGGGGAGCGTTTTTTACTTCAGCGTGTTTACGTTTGTCCTTTTTCTTTTCCTGTGGGTGTGTGTGGGTTCATGTATGCGTACGGGTACTGAGTGAATAGTGTGGTGGGAATGAGAACATGCATGTCTCCCCCTCACAGAGAGACAACAGCTAATGAGAATGAGTGTTCTGTTTATCTAGAGTGTGTGTGTGTGTGTGTGTGTGTGTGTGTGTGTGTGTGTGTGTGTGTGTGTGTGTGTGTGTGTGTGTGTGTGTGTGTGTGTTTGCGACTTTATGTATCTTGAAAGGCGCTATATAAATTGAACATTCATTCATGAGTTGGTGATTGGTGGCTGTGGATCTGGGTTTGAACTTCAAGTGCTGATTTGATTCTCTTCAGGATTCCTCTCTGATGTGTCTTGATCAGTATATTTCTCTCATTTCATGAAGCAATTTTTGATCTTCAGGTTTTGGTTCTCCCTGACCCGTTCACATGCTGCCTAGTGGTACTAGCCAGGTGTCTATTCATTCACTGACCACTGGCCAACCAGCATGCACAATAATCACCAAAAGCCAATCACATCATGGACTTAGTTCATTTATTTGTTTATATTTTACTATATTTACTACTTTCGCTATCTCTCTGAAGCCTGTAAACTGTCCAGTCCATTTTTCTTCATCCCTTCCTGCTCAAATACGACGGCAAAAGGAAGCGCCATCTGTTGCTGTGGTACAGAATGTACTGCAGCAACAAGTAAAAAAAGAATACATATGATCTGAACCCTCAATCTTCATTGTCAAGGCTTTGTTCTTCTGACAAGTTTGGCTATTGTCAGAGAAAAGCTAGCTACTGGATGCTGGCTGTGAGCAGACATTGTCTCTGTAGATGGATGAAAAGGCTTCAGCGCCCACCTCTGAATTACATGCATTGTTGGGAGGGGGGTGCTGAGGGGGGACAGACATCCCAAGCCGGGCTTGAGCGTCTATGGATGTGCCGATTCATCCTCTCCATCAGCTCTGATGCAGGGACTATGTGTCCGTCCGTGGGTGGCATGTGAGATTTTTATTAACTTTTTTCCCAGGTTTCAAGGATCATTTGGTTTTTAGGTTGTACTTGTGAAATGTAATTAAACACTTGCCTGCTTCAAAATGAACACATTTGTGGAGCGTGTGTACACAGACACACCCTTACTCAAACGCATCTGGCGTGTGATTCACTGACGGCCCTGTTTGTTCACCCTGACAGCTCTTCCGGCGTGTGGCTGCTGCCCTCCCTGGCATGGAGAGCACACAGGACAAGAGCAGAGAAGACAGTATCCTTCCCCCCGCAGGACGTCCACACACACACACACACACACACACACACACACACACGCACACACACACACAGTTGCCTGTATTCACATATTCATCTGTGCACACAGTCACCTGTATTCACCTGTATTCACGTATTCACCTATACACACACCATTACCTGTAGTCACATATACATCTGTGCACACACCGTCATCTGTATTCACCTGTACACACATACACCATCACCTGTACACACACTTGTCACTCCTTTTGTCACAAGTTCATGGCTTGACTATGTCCCCAGTGATCGACATAAAGCTGGAGAAGCCTCCAGAACAACCTGTCAGTGAAGGTGGTTGCTCCTGCTAAATATCCTGTCCACAGCATGTCATTTGCTTTTCCTGTCAAACCCCCATGCTTCTCTCTCTCTCTCTCTCTCTCTCTCTCTCTCTCTCTCTCTCTCTCTCTCTCTCTCTCTCTCTCTCTCTCTCCCCCCCCCCCCCCCCACTCTGCCTGTAGTACCGCCCCCTGGATCCAGAAGAACACTACTTCTTTGTTGTCTACAGCACCTTGCTTTCTGCTGACATACTGAAATGACCTTAAGCTTATGAAGCACAATGTGGATGAGGTGTTGCTGTTTTTTTTTTATTATTATTTTAAATGAATAACTCACATTAAGCTTCAATACATCTTGTTTTCAGATACCAAACCCCCCCCCCCCCTTTTTTTTTTGTTATTGCACTGTATCTCGACTGGATAAGTCATGAAATTGAATCCTTTTATGATGCTGTACCATGAGATTTCATGGCCACAGCATATAGTCTCTAGTGTCTGCCTTACGCGAGTGTTGAACAATTAAACTAAATGCTAAATATTACTGACATGGTCAACCACTCCTCACAGATTTTAGTGCTAGTACATTGTAGGAAGTACTACATACGCCTTGCTTACTGTCACCATCGGTGAAACTTGCATTGGGAACTGTTGGGAGTGTAAAACTCAGGGGTAAAGCATGTCGTCACAAATGTTTACGAAGAGTTTGGAGTGTACAAGTCTCGAATTTATATCTTGGCAACAGAGGGCTGTTTGCCAAATAATGGAGGCCAAATGTCTCATGGTTGCACACGGATCACAGAAGCTCATCCCAAGTCTCGTCCTTTTTTCGAATGTCATTTTTGTCTTCATTTTTACTGTTTATATTCAGTAGCATGAGAAGTATAGTAATTACTGAGGTAGGTGTTCTGTAAGTTAATGCAAGTATTGGTACACCACTGGATATATCAATATGCAGTCATAGCTTTAAAACTTTATTTTTATAGAGCTTTCTCTGACTTTTCTCTGAGAATCTCACGTGTAAAGTTTGGTTTCGCTTTTTTCCCACGCCCCTTTATTGGATTGCTTATTACGTCTGTATTTCAGTTACACCATGTCCACCCCAACTGATTTGAACCAGTTTGAGATACAGTGCAATTGGTGTCTTCTTTTTCTTTCTATCCGTCTTAGGCACTTTTCCCTTTCTTTTTTTTTTTGACCTAACTTATTATTTTCAGTTTGTTTCTGGAGGGAAGTCCACTCTTGATAGTCGTTGCCTCCGGTTCGTCTATTTTGTTCTGAACGGTTTGCAACCGTTACCCGCCGCGTGCTGCTGTGATGCTGTGTACAAACGCTCATAATTTGCACTGCTAGACTACGTCAGTGTCTCGTTGACATCCATAATAAAGCCTTTATTTAGTAACAATGAAAAATGTTTTTGATGGATCAATCATGTAGGTTACACGAAAAGTCCCAGACTCGTTGCTAGGCTGACGAAGCTCATCTCGCCTCTGATCTAATAACGCCTGCGGGTCGGCGACACGATTTGATAATCAGTTCTGGATTTGCTGCTGTCACTCAGACCCAAATTCCATTTTAACAGACTGCTTCACAGAATCATACATAAAAATGTTATGACTGACTGAGAGAACTTTGTCCATCAGCTTCTCTGGTTTACCTAGCATAGCATCCCTTGAGGCTTGTTTCAGTATAATCTCCAGATCCTCATGCAATAAACTCAGAGGAGCAAGCCCGTCAGTGGGCGAGAATGATGAATAAGGCCCTTACGAAATACCCAATATCATGAATAGTTAATGCGGTTGGCTTTGGCGCTCGAATCTCAAGTGAATATCCTACATCACTAATGCAATGTTTTATTCCGTTTACTGTTGTTTTTGTGGCTTTACCGCAGAATTTATCTTATGAATTCAAGCAGTGTTTACTGAAGCGTTTTGAATATGAGCATTTTCTCTCTGCCCGAATAATTAAAGGACCACGCAGAAGCTCTGAGGTATCAGCAAATCAGCGTTTATCTACATAGCCAATGTGTAGTCCTCTACTACCCTCTAGTGGTGAATTCTGGCTGATAGCCCGGGTATATTACTCTCGACATCTGCTTAGTTTGAGCTTCTCAAAAACATGGCGTAATTTGCGGTCCTTGCATGTGAAAAAAGCTTGGAGAAAAAAAAAAGTGCACAACATTCTTTCCACTAACTACCAGCAAGTAACTAGAAGCAAATGGAGGATAGCGGGCAGGTTGACTGGAACCTATTCAAGCAGTGTAAGCAGTCCATGGATCGTGGCTTCATAGGGCAGCGACGAGGGTGCCGTGGTCGTCTTCCCGCCGGCCGGTGGGTTAGCAGAACCAAATCGGTATCCAGAGGAAGGAGCGCAGGGCAGCCCCCGCAGCCATGCCGGCCAGCATCCCCAGCGCGACATGCTGGCCGATCCCGTCGTCGCGGTGATCCCCGTGCACCCATACGTGATGCACACCTGAGAAGATGCGAAAACGAGTCAGAGCCCGCGCTAAGGGGAGGAAGGACATGCAGGCAAGAAGAGACATGCGAGTTTTTGTCAGCTAAATGTGGGCGTATGGAAGAAAACCCAGAAAGTGAAAAACTGGATCACTGTTTTCCCTCTGTTTACCTCTGTTGCCGCCCCCTGGTGGCAGGTACACGGCATTGGGGCTGTCGATGGGAACTGACTGGTAGGTGTCGTCGTAGGGATCATAAGTGAAGAACTGAGAGAAAGAGAATAGTATTTTTTTTTATCTACAAGTGTAGCATGGTATGACATATCTGCGACTGAACATTAAAAAATATCTTATTGTGGCAAATTTTAATTTGACATTCACAAGGGGAAAATCTATTTTAATGTTTGGCCAATAAGAAAGGTAAAACAATAATTTTTAAAAAGACCACAGGCCAAAGAATCCTCAAACTCACAGGATTCTGTTTAGCTTCCATGATGGTGATCTTCCATGCCCTGCGAGCAAGTGGAAAAGACAGCAGAAGTTAGTGGTCAGAAAGCTGGGGGTGACGGGTGCAGATGGAGACCCACACTCACAGCGCCTCGTCCTCGCTGTTGGCACACAGACGCACGGCAGAGCCGTCCCTCAGGTACACAACCACCAGATGCTCCCTGGGTCGGCTCTCTGGAGGATTCACACCTGTCTCAAACCGATACCAATGTAGTTAGCTTTGCAATGAACAAGTGTTAAGAAAGATTTTAAACTCTTCTGATTGAGGTCATACAGTCTTCTTACCATATTATATTACCTTTTTTACCATATTATATTATCTTATTACCATAGTATATTGTTACCAAGCAGCCAAACGGAAACAGGCTAATGTGACGGTTTGTATTCAGTGTGTGATTGGTCTCTGGCTCACCTGCACACTCCAGGCCATGTTTTACATTCATGCAAGCACTCTTCAGATTCACTCTGGTTTCGTAGTCCCTTCTGGTGTCTGTCTTATAAAACACCAGGCTTCCATCAATCCACAGGTCACACCAGTTCAGCCTCCAGCGCTTGAAAACACAGGCTGTAGGAGGGAAGGATGATTTCTAGCTCAGTGGTCTATAGCAGCTCAGAACATTTCAGCATGTACTTGCTGAATCTCCTGACTCATAATATTCAGTGGAGTGTGGTTAAAGGTTGATGCTATTAATGGATATAGCACTTGAAAAATCAATAAAACATCTTTACCAGACTCTTAATATATGAATATAAAAGAAGGAATTAGCAGATTTAACTTTTTGGAGGACCAAGACATGAAAACATGCAGAAACAGTAAAGGCTCAGCAGAGGTTCATTCAAATACCTCTGCAGTATTAACTCAGTTGCACAGTAGTGCAAATGTAGCTCAAAGAAGTATGGCAAAAGACGCTACATAAACTGGGGGACAAAAAAATGTATGTTAGTACATCATCTCGTACTCTGGTGAGGAAGAATTTAAATGCTCAGTAGTATTCTGTATGTGTGTGTGTTTGTGTGTGTGTTTGCCAATTTAGTTTATTGTAAATAGATGTATATCTTAATGTTTAATATGAGTAGGTTATTCTTGTTGTATTGTTTTGTTTTCTACCTCCTTTCTTATCATTAACTGGATGTCATAATTGCCCATTAGCAACAGCTTGTCTATTAGCACATAGCTATGAACAGCACTGGCTGTGTAAGCTAACAGTGGCAGTTTGGGGAACTCAATGCTCATCAGTGAATTCATTGCTTCATGTTATTACCTCAGTTAATCCCTGTTTCTAAATGTACTGCAAATACACAAATACAATTACTGACTTTATTAAAATAAGATATGAAATACACTGCCATAAGAAAACATATCTTGCCTGTATATTCTGCAGTGTGTGTGTATGAATTTTCCCACAAGCATAATATAACACAGATGCCTTTACTAACAATATTACAGTGCCAACTACCCTTAATTTCCTATAAATTATTCCCTCTTTACTGAGAGTCCATCTTTCATTGCAACCTGATAAATAATTACCTGGTAATACTGACAAGCCACTGTGATATTTTATAACACTAATTAAACACGTATGCAATCAATTATTATTAACTTCACTTTTAATTAACTACAAGCTAAACCAGCCTCTTTCCCATCACCCCACTTAATAGAATAATTTGTATTGATACATCTTTGGTATTTGGTTTAGTGCAAAAATAAACAAACACATAAACAACAACAACAACCCTACTCACACTGCCTCCAAAGCCAGCCAGATTTTAGCAGAGCCATAGATCTGGTTCAGCCACAGGTCACCTCCTCAATCCCAGTTATTCCTAAATATGAAATGAAGTCACGTTTCCTGTCTGTTCAGAACCTGCACTATTTAAGACAGAAGAAAGCTAGTGCCAAATAAGTCAAATGCTGAGAGACCTGAATGCCGGGTCTAGGTGTGTGTGTGTATACAGGGCCTGATGGTTTCTCTAATCCCTTGACTAAGGAAGGGGAGGAGGCTAACCTGAAAATAATCTGGGATTACTAACCTCACCCAATGCTATGCACTTCACTACCAATCTCTGGAATATTCCACCTGGGTTTTTGTGATTAGTTTTGTTATTTGTTTAGGATTCTGTGGTAAATAAATGCCTTTCATTGTGCCAGAAATATATTCAACTGAAGAAAGAATATGTTCTCACCTTATATGTGAAACACAGCCATCAGTTTCTGTTATTCTAAGCCATTCATAGAAAACTTTAGTTTTTTGATTGCCTGTATATTAATTTTGTTGTTGCTTCTTTTGTTTAAAATAAATCACTGCAAAGTGCAGATCTATTTATGCAAATAGAGAAAATGCAGTCAAAAAACAATGTTAAATAAACATACCAGTTCAACAATTTAGTTAAGCTTGTTTATATAAGTTCAACAATTTTGTGTCTCGGTTTATTATTATTATTAAATTGTTGCATTTAAAAAGGTACAAAAAACGAGTATCATGACATTGGCACTATATATCAGACATCAGCATCCCTGCTCTCTATCTGTACTGCCATCAGCTATTGAAAAACCCATACTGTTTAAACACTAGCACACAGCAACCCTCAGACTGAGTCACACGCATGCTGACTTGGTCACGCGTGTACTGGATAGACACTCGTCTCGTGATCTTGCCAAACGCTCGCCAGATGGGTCAGCTTTCTTGTACGATTCCAACACATCACCATGGCAACTGTCCGTAGCAACACCCCAAAGCCGAGTGTGAGGTTGCCAGGCTGCGAGACAGAGCCGAGCTTTTTTTAGTCACAGCTGTGTGTGCAAATAGGTGAGGGAGGCTTCTCAGTGTGTGAGAGGGAACTGCAGTGAAGACAGATCAATAAAGCACTTGTGACTGTCTATATCCTGGCATTCTTATGTTCTCTCTACTGTATTTTTCTCTGCTACAGTTTTCAATTATTTTTTTGTACAAGGGAACTCATTGGTCCACCGTAAAATAAAGGCAAAATATATTCAGAAATATTTCTCAAAAGATCTTTGAGATTTACAAAAGATAAAAAAAACAAAACAATTGAATTTCATTCAACACAATTTTCTAGGGGACCGTGTTGCATTTTGCTGTGGAGGAAGTATGTATTAAGTGTGTATTAAAAGGAAGTGTGTATTAAACCTATTAAAGGGCTTGTTTTCTGCTATTTAATCACAATACAGTTAAACAGCTGGCAGCGATCTTGGTATGGTACATAATGGGATAAATATCTACTGTCAGACAGGGTTTCACATCATGAAACAACATGTTTTCTTAAGCATCACGTCCATCTCCAAGATGTAAAAATATGTGAAACAATTCCTTTGTCTCCCATACATCAGCTCATAGATAGGTTTGAATACCCACTGGAAGTGCATTACATTTTCATTATTACATGTTTTTTGGCTGGTTGTATCATAGTAAGTGATCTAATCATAAGCTGAACTGTCAGTGACCTTGCCAAAAAGAAAGAAGAACACACTCTGGTTTATCTCACTCCTGTTTATTCAAGGTGCTTCTAGTCCTAACCTGCAACAGCTCTAGATGGCTGTAGCGTAAGGACTTCCATTGTCTTCTTTGTTCACATTTCCACCACTAGGGGGACCTATGTCTTTTAAGCTTTAGCTTACATAAAAGAGGAGGACACTGTTTCAGTTTAGCATGACCTCCGAGGCATTCCCTGTGGGGTAGAGTCTGTCACCATCTTAAGTGCCAATAGCTTTGCTTAAGTGCCAGTTAGAGATATTGTGTTGTTAGCTCTTTAAGATCCAGTATATTATCTCGGCAGATTTCTTGAGTTAGCTGCTGAATTCCATAACCACCCCCCCCCCCCCAAAAAAAAAAACCCAAAACAAATTAAACAAATTAACACATAATGCAATAAACATAATAAACACGTTTATGGTATAATCACAAATTTAACTAAATACAATAAAAGATTCATTAACCATGTTACTAGTCACAGGGGAAATATTCGTTCAGATGGTCCTTCTCTGTTCGGTAGATGGGGGATTCTTTCCAAGAGCTGGTTTTAAATTTTGCTTTAAATAGCATAAATTCAAGGTCTGAATGAAAAGGACAATGAGTACCATATGAGATAATCACGATGCACAAATTATGTTCTGATTTTATACTTTAGAGGTTCTGCAACTTGGCATAAATAAGACCACTGATGGTCTATACTGAAGGATATTATGCTACTGTGAGAACTGCGAGAACGTTTCAGAGTGAGATGTTTTTTTGCACCACCCAGTGTCGACCTGCATCCGAAAGATAACAGCGCTGTTCACACTTCCACTATGTCGTCTGTGTGTAAACTAAAATAATGCATGTCATATAAAACACGTCATATAAACTACTAATAAACTACATACACATACATTATATTGCGATAACAAAAATATTCTAAAGAGTTTAACAGAAAAGGCTGAAAGCTCGGGGAAAAAAAGATCTAAGTCACTAAATTGTTAAAGTGAATGTAAATTTTATTAGACCGAATTTAACTCATGAATGACAGGTGCATTCTACCTGTGAACACGACACGCAGTAATTGCGCAGTTACTAACGTGTGATACAATAGGGCCTGCAGACCGTCAGCCGTGCACGCCACACTCAACACATTCGTGTGCAGGCTGTGGGAGATAACATAACACAGATCACAGGAGCTATTACCTAGTCTCCCGGTTTAGAGAGAATCCCAATGAAAACATGCATTAACGTTGTGTACAACATCCGGTTAATACTGTGACCATGTAATTAAATTCAGGAACACGAATAGCACTGAGAAGTAATTCGTTCGCCAATGGGCTTTTGGAGTTCAACTACATTGGTGTAGTGGTCGGTGCACGGTGGCGCGCGCGTGCACGTGGAAGGAGGTCCTCCCAGCTTCGGTGCCCTCCGCCGTCCTCCTTTTCTCTCCGAGTGTTCCCATCCCCCCACTTTGTTTGAATGTCGATGTCACCAGCAGCTCCGCTTACGAACCCGAAAGTGCAGAATCAAGGCACGTCCAGCGCAGGAAATTATCGGTCGAACGAGCAGATCGGTCGTAAAGTGCACGGGACGCGGACAGACTGAAAACAGACAACGCAGAAAAACCTCCGAGGCGATTTAGGTGAGTGCGATGCATTGTTCCTTCTTAACGTTGGCCTCGTTAACGTTAGACTTTCCCCCCTTTTGAACGGCTGCTTCAATTGATCATAACATAAGATGCAATGGCTGTGATGCGCGTTGGAAATGGAAAAAAAAATCCAACAACTTTACGAAAGCCGTCACGAGCCGAAACAACGCAATAATTATTATTTGAGCAAAAGCCGCAAGTCTGTGGTGGCGTTGGGCGATCAAGCACGCACAGCTAACGCACGTCGTGGATCGTGACAGGAGGGATCTAGTGGAGATCTGTCGCCGACCTCTTGTTCTCCCGCTAGCATGCGTTTTTTTTTCTTTCTTTTTTTGCAGGCGACCAAGGAGACCTGCAGCGCAAAATGGTGTCTGCAGTCTAAGCCGCGTGAACTATATTACACATCAAGCGTGCAATACATATATATATACATATATACATATATACATATATACATATATATATATATATATATATATATATATATATATATATATATATATATATATATATATACATACATATACACACATATATGTTTGAAATCGAAGTAAGAAGTGGGCTCGCATATGTGCTTGGGTCGCCTGGCGAGTGGTTTATACATGAAACTGATCGTTCTTTGTTGCGAAGCTGGCTGCTTGACTAGCCGTGCATATTTTCGAGCTTAGTTTTTGGCTAACGTTAGCTAGCCCAACTAGCTAAATTATATGTTTCGGGTGGGAAATGTATTTAAGTAAGAATAGGGTCGCCGTACCATTGTTTACTAGCCAGCTAGTCAACTCTGTAAAATGATCAGAATGTGTAACGTTGTCGAAGTTGGTTGGTTGAAATGATTTTTCGAATGGTTTACATTTTTATCCTGGCTATTTTCTTTGGTGTCCACATGAAACGCTCACATTCAGTGCCAGTGCGAACTGCTCTACAATGAGGGTAATACCAAAATGTCCCTTGATTCGAGTTTGGGGGAGGTGGTGGTGGTCGAGGGGCTATAATGTGTATATATGATCAGGTTCAACTCAAATTGAACCAGTGTCTACGTAAATTCACCCTAAAGAACGTGGACCTTTCAGCAGATGGAAGAGCTCTTGTGTGGTTTACAGGCCACAAGAGGTTCTAGAAAAATAATGACTAGCAACAAAAAGATAAAAAAGGAGGTTTCTGTTGAATTTGTCCTGATTCCACTGATCGAAGAACTGGACTTGACTGCAAAATAATGAGAGATTTTCCCTTTAAAACTTTTAAATAATTTTATTGAAATTACAGCAACCTAATCGATGTTATTGGATAACTCGAATTCCAGCTAATTTGAACTCTGGCAGACTGGATAATCTACCACATAACAACAGATGGTGGAGATAATTGATTTGGTACTTGAGTGTCTGACCGTTAATGACATCTATCAGTCAAACATCTCTCATTCCTTGTGCTGAAATGATATAGGAAAGTTTAGACATGATCAGATATGATGAGCATTATCTCACCTGTTTCTAGAAGCTGTACTCTAAGCCTCTTACCACACGTCCTGTGGTTTCAACCTTGCACAGACATGTCTTGTTTAGCAAAACAAGATTCTTTATTTGCGCACGAGGATGAGGTGTGTATGTGTGCACTCCGTTGTACTGCAAACGAATGACATTGTGGTGGATTTGTGTGTACACTTGGTAATGAATTCCCTTTATTCACCGCTGCCTATAGAAGGGACAGCACAAGAAAAGAGCTGACCGCCTGTTCCTCCTGATTTTGGAGAAGCGCTTTCGCAGACGGTGAAACGTTTGCCTGGAGGTTAACCTGGCTGCTTCTGTCAGCACTGCCTGGGGCAGCCTATGTCAGCAAAGCAAGAGCTGTGTCACTTTCAGAAATGATGGTTGTTTGAGGTTCTACTTCTTATGTGATGTGAGGTCACAGGTGTGTTGTAAGGTCATCACAGACCCCCCATTAAGAGAGATGTCTTAGCCACGCCCACCCAGCCAACACTGGGACACGCCCACTGAACTATTTCCACCCTCGATTTTATTCAGTACCGCTGAATTCTCTCTCTGCGTGCCGGACGATATCATGTTTGTTGATGCTCTTGAATCATTGCCAGATGGTCAGCACATTTGGAGAAACTAGGCATTTGGCAGCAACTTTGGTTTTGATTTGGTTGGGTTTTTTTTGGGGGGGGGGGGGGGTGGGTGGGTCGTTCCTTTGGTGAACTGTATAGGCCATGTAAACATACATACCTGCCTCTGCAACCCCATGTATTATGATGGATGTGTTCTTTAACGTGAAGTCAGAAACAATGTGAGTCTGGCTTTGATGGAATGCCACCTTTGGCTTCTTTCAGGTGCTGAGACAACACAAACTATTGCCATTCACCGCATTCATGTCCACTAACTTGTGCCAAGATCATGAGTGGTTGTATGTGGATTTCACTGCAATTCTGCAGGCTTTGTCAACCACGTTTTGTGTAAATGTCATCTGCTATATCTTAACCTAATGCATGTCAGATATTGCCGCATTTTGCATGCAAATGCATTATATTGACCGTCCATGCATGGGGTAGTCTTTAGTCAAAGTGGTCATGTAACCTGGGTAAAAATCTCACATACATGTACCAAATATCTGTGTTATAGGTGGACAATACAGTAAAAATAATTAATTCATGAGAATTTTGATACATAAGATTATTAATCATTTTTTAACACAATTCCTAAATTATAGTAACCACTGGACCTGCATATGACTGTCATGTTTGTATCCATCTGCCTATGTGTGTGTGTGTGTGTGTGTGTGTGTGTGTGTGTGTAAGCAGCTGTATTGTTCTTTTGCCTGATGCTACTGCCTTGTCTTGCTTTTGCTTGCTAAGCCTTTTTTTCTTTTCTTCACCCACTGAGCTCATGATCTGTTACTGTTTTCATTTTTTCAGATTTGCGCACGCTTTTCCACACCACCTACACTAGCCCTCTCAGAACATGGCAAGTGGGCACCCCACTGACAAATTTGCTTTCTTATACCAACCCGAAAGCAGTCAGAACTTGAAGAGGTTAGTGTGTTCCTCAAAGTCCCCCTCCACTCACCCAGAGCTTCTCCGTCTTACCTTCTCAGTACGCCTGAACTGAACAACATTCGGTCTTTGTCCCTGTCGTTACCTTTGCCCCACCTAAAAAACACATCACACTGTAGCAGGTGGTCATGTAATATGGCTAACGACATTTGAATGGTTGTTATAAATATTTGACGTTATTCTTGTATTTTGCCTTGTATTATAATCCCAGAATAAAATATTTAGAGGTCTCCAAGCTGTTATCTTGTCAGAGGAAGCTGTCGCATTTCCTGTGGACGTCCTTTTCAAGGCATAAGAGAGCGCTCTGCCCCATGCCACGCAGCCTTTTGTGGTCCAGTCTGGCTTCGTCTGACTGTAGGACCGCTAAATAACTATACTGTGTTCAGCCTTGGGTCAGACCTTTGTTACCATGTGTCATTTGACCTGAAAAGAAAAGGTGGGTAGCTATACATACGAGAGTATTACATCAAAACTAGTGCTACACAGCTAAAGTGACACAGTACATTTATCATATCTTCACTGAAATAACCTGACAATTTCACCAGCTCAGTCAAGGAGCCACTGAAAATGTTTTGCAACCGCTCTAAAGGTTTTCTGTTCTTTCCACAACACATGCCCCTTAACAAAAATAGCCTACACAGCTATTTAAAAATAAGTTATATAATTATATTTTTTGTAATGTAGAAGAACTAGCTAGGTTAGTAAAGTCTAGCAATTAAGCAAGTAAGATCATGCTGTCTGGCGTCCTGTCTTATTAGCTTCATTAGCATCTTTGTGTGAAATGATCTTATAGATGAGCTTGATTAAAATACTTCTTATGCGGGCTACTTACATTACAATAAGCATTTCCTGCATTCAAAGGCCTTTACTCAACCACTGGAAGACTACGCTGCGTGCAGGTTGCACGGAGCCTGAAGAGAGATTTATATCCCAAGAGTTTTCCTTCTCCTACCGCACATCATGTGCTTCCCATCTCTGTCGATTAGAGTTAAACCTGTCGCAGCTGAGAGACTACAGCAGAGCGCCTTTAGTGGGGCAGGTCTCTGAGAACCACCTGCTTCCTCCAGGCTATCAGTAATGCTGACACGTGGACTACATCATAACGGTGGGTGATGATCTGCAGTATGGAGGGGAAAAAAGTCGCACGAATGGAGCTAATGTACGAAAGTCGGAATTTACTGTTTTGAATCGGTTTGCGCATACGCGTATTTGAGAGGCGAATCCGCGCTGCCGTCTGCTTTACAGGCAGAACCTCACACGGACCATGATGTGTCCTTTGGTTATATTCTCTAAGAGTGTGTTTACGACGTGTCTTAAATGACCAGCGCATACATCTATCACTCGCTCCTTCTTCCTCTACCCGTCACTCTTTCCTCATCCATCAGTGCTCCTTCGTCATCACGTTATCCGGTCTGGCTGTCACGGAGTCCTGCATTTAACTCCTCTAGCGCATTTTTATTCTCTTTTTATTTAGAGTGCCATCTTTCAAGTCAGACCTGCGTTTAATGTGATGTGTAACACACCTATTGTTTTAATTTTCTCTTTTCTCGTTTTGTTTGTGTTTGTGTTATCTGAGACCTTTTCTTTTTTTCCATCTGTTTATATTCTGCTCCATATAATTACATTTGGACGATCCGTTTTTATAGTCTACTCTGTCTTTTCACATAAGTGGTTGTTTTTTTTATCTCTTAGAATAAACTCGACAGACCTCTGGCAGTCGCAAAGAGGCTTTGAAACTGTAGATGCACCTTTCACAGAATGTACAATTGGAACTGTTCGCTGTTATGGGGTTTTATTAGCCTCACTTGGTTATGGCTTCTTTTTTTAGTTTGTTTCCTGGCTCTGTGATTTATATTGGGTCTTTAACCCTTTCCTCTCACCTCTCCTTCACTCCTTCTACCCTTCCCTCCCTCCAGCAAGGGCCGAGCGCCTCCCACCATGAATCCCGTTTACAGTCCGGTGCAGCCGGGCACAGCGTACGGAAACCCCAAGAGTATGGCGTACCCAGGTGAGACGGTGCCTCCCACCAGCTGAAACGAGCTTCTGCGTAAGGGGTCGAGGTGTCATTCCAAAGGAGCAGAACGTGCTCTCATCCGTTTGTCAGACGGTGACAGACGATGTAATACAACAGAACACCAGCCGTCGTGAATCATGACCGCTGTGGTTTATAACAAACCAGGGTTGGTTCCTAAAGCCCGGTACCTGGAGCACACCCACCCATTTCTCTGCTCTTAACACGCCTGTGTTGTCCAATTAACGAGCCCATGATGGGAACAAGCCAGCATGGGTGGTTATTATGGACTGTTACTAGGAAACTCGACTCGACTCGCCTAAAAAATCACCTAAAAAATTAAAAGGCAGAATTTCATTGCCCAGGGTTGTGGAGACTCACCTGATTACTTTAGGAATTAATCACATGCCCACAACGCCAGTTTAGATTATGATCTGAGGAAGTAATTTATCTCTCTCTGCTCTCTATTCTTTCCAAGAAGAGGTAGACTAGCACACTTTTTGCCCTGTCAGTCTTAACTGGTGGATGATAAACCGCTTATTTTCTCACATTCACATCAATTTATGGTGGTATGATTGCTAAGACGGTATGGTGGTGTGAATTTATCTTGCTCCTGCATATCGGTTCACCCGGGCACTGACGCCCCATGTCTGTGTGTCCACAGGCTACTCCACGGGCTATCCTAGCACGGCTCCCGCGTACACGCCTAACATCTACCAGACGGGCACCCCAGGATACCCGCCAGGTAAAACTTCAGCATCCACAGCATGCAACCTGCAGTTTATTAGTTAGGACTGAACAGATCATGACGTCTCTGTCTGCACACAACAGGGTACACAACAGGAACTCCTTACAAGGTGCCCCCCTCACAGTCTAACGGAGCCCCGCCTCCATACTCCGCATCGCCCAACCCCTACTCCACCGCCATGTACCCCATCCGAAGTGCCTACCCCCAACAAAACCTCTTTGCTCAGGTCAGCCAGCATCCAAACTACTCCTCTGCCACCGCACAAACTTCCCGTCCACCATAACCCACCCTCCCGATCCCCCCTTTCCTGGCTTCATTCCCACAGGGTGCTTACTACTCGCAGCCGATGTTTGCCCAGCCGCACGTGATCCACCACACCACGGTCGTGCAGCCCAACAGCCTGCCGTCAGCCATCTACCCGGCGCCCGTGCCCGCCGCCCGCCCCAGCAGCGTCCCCATGGGCATGCTGGCCGGCTCCACCATGGCCATGTCTGCAGGTGGGCCAACGTCTCTGGCAAATAGCCTACGAGACCATGGAGGTTCTATGGGGGGAGTGGCCACTGGCTCCTCCCTTTGGTCAATGCTATTGATGCAGCAATTTATTATTTATTTATATATTTTACACAAACAGAAAATGTAAGATGAACTGGAAGGATGTACATTGAAAGCAGTTAGAAACTAAAATTGCAGTTATATAAACTTCCTGTGTTGCTGCCAGTAGCCATTTCTAATGGCTAGAATGGGTGTCATGCTCTGTATCCCGTCAAAAGGACTTTTATCGAGAGGATTAATCTCATTTTGTTTTGGTGATTGTACAGTTTGTCTGGTACCTTGGGTCTTCCAGCCCTTATCGTGCTGAATCCCCCCACCCAACTACGGTTACTCATTGTTACTACGGTGACCGAGTCTTTGCGCCTGTGTCTGCAGGTCCGCTGCTCACCACGCCGCAGCACACGCAAGCCCTGGGCGCTCACCCGGTCACCGTGCCAACGTACAGGCCCCAAGGAACCCCCGGATACAGCTACGTGCCTCCGCACTGGTAGAATTACCAGCCCACCGCGCGTGAGTGGTGTCCTCTTAAAGTTTACTTGAACTTTATTCAGCTCCTTACACTCAAATACCCACAATCCCCCTCCACTTTTAACCACAAGTATGCAAAGAGTGCCTTATGAATACTGTTTCAGCATCCAGTAAATTAGCAGTTTATTTTACCAGAATTTTTTCTCATGTAAAACGGACAGTGCTGGTGTTTGTTTAATCCTTATCTGCAGGAAAACTCAGTAATTAATGCACTTTTGTCGCAATGCTGGTGCAGTATAGTGTTTTGACAACACACTAATATTATACAAACATTTGTATATTTTAAAATATGTTTATCTGGATTTTTCAAATGATTAGTTAAATAATGTTTTAGTTTTTAAGACGTAAATAGGGAAGTGAAGAGAATGAGGTTACCCTCAACATGTGTGGGTTCCTTTTGTATTAAGGAGCAATGTGAAACTACTTTAAAATTAATTCAGAGATCGAGATCGAAGCATGCATGTGTTAATTGACCCATGGTCCTGTATGCGATAACACTGGGTATCCTGATAAGGTGCTATATAAATTGAAACATTCATACATTCATTCATTCATTCACTGGGATGTTTAGAGGGGCTTAGGCTGGCTCCAGCAGAGCTTTGCAAGGCTGGGAGTTTTTTGCCGCCGTCTAATGAGCCGTCTTCTCCCGTCTCTTCCTTCCTGTCTCTCCTGCCTCGCATGGGTTCTGCAGACCTGGAGAAAAACCATCGTTCCCAGTTCCAGTCTTCTGTGAGTCCAGCAGTGAACTCTGGTGCACCAAGTCCTTCTGCAAGTCCACGTACTGAATGAGCAATGGTCACTTTATGTGTTCTTGTTTTCCTTAAAGCTGCTCACTTTGTTAGCTAGTATATTTTTTTTCTTACATCTCAATCTGAACGTCTTTCAATAGTAAAAACGACAACAGCAAAAACAACCCTCCACCACTGCCACCTCAGCAGTGCTCACACTGGTTCCTGTGGTACACAAACACTGTGTCTCCATCACATCTGTCCACGTGTCCTCCCACTGACGTTCCTTTCAGCGATTCGATTTGCGTTCAGGGTTTTGTTTTTTTCAGTGCCGTCATGAAAGGGCTCCTCTTTGCTTCCTCTGCCCTCTCCTCATATCTCGTTGAGAAACATCCGAGACCCTCTGCCGCCCAGCGCTCACTGAGGGTCTTCTGGCTTACAGTGGTTTATTAGCACAATTTGTCACGAGGACTTGTTGTACTCATTCCTTTCACTGGGGCAAAGGGTTCAGTTAGATACAGGCAGCTTAGTGGACATCTCAGCGGGTTGACCAGGCCCGTACCTCAGCGGTGTTCGCTATTCATCCATACAGTGTGTTAAACCATATGAACAAGCTGAGTGAGGTATCTTCTGCAGCGGGTTCCAGATACACCCATGCGTATTATTCACAATCACCTGGGCATATGCAGCAATAGTATACATGCAACAATATATACAATAAGACAGGAGGAATTCAGATGGAGGTCCAGAAAGCTAAAAGAACACTAACATATTCTTATTGTGTGCTTGAAACCTAACAGCTATCTTTGAGCCTTTTGAACTAAGGGTCATATAAACTTAATGCCAACATCATGCCAACATTCACTCACTTCGTGCTACTAAATTTATCTTGCTAAATTATAACAAATGAGTGTAAAGGAATATATGGTAGCTGCTCGAAAGCTATCAGAGTCAGATTTTAGATACAGATTAATCTTAGTCTCAAGACTTGGGAGGGATTGAAGTCATTAGCGATGCTGGAATTTAGTCTTGGACTAATCTTAATCTTGATGCATGTTTAATCTAACATGCACAGTGGAATTCATATTCACCTTGATTAAAAATGAGAAATATTTCTGATAGTGAGCACTTTGAGGTCAGGTGAACCCTTGCATTTCTAGCTGCCACACCCCACACACTCGGCATGGTCGGGGCTGTGGCTCTGAAGAGTGCGACTAAATGAACTTGAGACGTCCACTCTCTGTGTAGTCGTGGTGGTCCCCGTCCGACTGATACCCGCAGCCTCTACCGTCCCACGCAGGATTCTTTTACTGAGCACGAGCACCCAACACCCCTCCCCACCACCACTCTACACGTGTGTGTCGTGTCGTCTTGTATATTGGGAGTGTACTGGACATAGTGCAGCACCTCAAGACAGAGGGAGGAACTGATGTCTGCGTTTTATCATGGACAGAGTGTTAAGAACTGGGCACACACACAAGGGGAAAGAGACAGACTGTTAAAAAACAGCAGATGAGAGAAACTACATGGTTCACAAAATATGTCAAATCGTAATGGAAGTATATACAGATTGGTAAGGAAAATTGCACTCTTCAAAGTAATAATCTATGCTTGTAGTTGGTACAATGCTTAATCTTTTAGGGAATTCATTTATTGTACATTACGATTGTGGCACTCTAGTCTTCCAGAATAAAAGAAACAAACACTGAAGAGATCCATGCAAAATATTATATATCATTGCAATATTCTTCCATATTTTAACCACTTTATATAAGAAAAAACATGGTTTACGTTTGTGTTTTGTTAAAAAGCGACAGAATAGAATTTGCAGACTATATCAAATGACCGTGGTCATGCTAGTGTAGAATCGTGTGTGTTTGTCTAGGGGAGGTGTTGCCCTGCGTTGTGCAGTGTCGATCTGTGTATGTTGAACTTAGCAGCATCCTCCGTATCCTGTTAATTGTTGGTTTATTGCAGTTATGCACCAAATAGCATTGGACATGGTATATTTCTGACAGCAAACGTGTGCTCTTGTAACCTGTGGATAAGCATGAAACATAGGGTGTATTGCTTTCATGAGAGTTAGGCTTGAAATCTTGAAAGCGCAGATTCGTTAAATGTTTAATGTTCATTTTCTTAGACATCGAAAATTCACCCTTCACTGAGGGTCCCTCACGTTCATGATGATGCCGCAGTGAAGTCTGAAGCAGGGCTACGCTTGCCTGTAAAATATATTCGTGTATTCAGGTAGAACAAATTAAAGATCTGCCCAAGGGGTCTAGCTCCTCAACTCATCTTCTGAGGGCTGCTTGAGGACTACGAGAACCCATTTGTTTAGGTCCAAGTGCAGAACATTCTCCCTGTTGGGCATAATTCCCCTTTGGACTAGGTCCAGCATCAGAACAGAACCCAAACAGTTTGTGGTCAAAGTCACATTTCATTCGTTAGACCCCAGGTTTCCGTAAGCTCTCATAACCCAACTTCCAAAGCTATGCACTGGCTGAACACTTCTGTCCCTTGGCCACGCAGAGCAGTGCTAGGGCCACACATTTGAAGTGTTTTCTTTTCTTCTTTGCCCCTGGCATATCGTCCATTTCTCCTGCTAGTATTTGTGGCAAATGCAATTAACAATGCATGCGGCCAGTTCTGCTGGTGCGAGCCGACGTAAGACGAGTGAGGCGCAGACCTGTGTACACAGATATGTATTTGAAGTATTTGTGATGTAAATATCTGAATATTATACAGAGAAAATTAAGTATTTTGAGTATTTGGGCAATAGAATGTATTTTCAAATACATGTATTTTCTCAAAGCCTTGAGTACTGGGGAACATTCAGATAAAGGTGAAGTGTGTTTTGTCCAGGTCTGCCGTGGAAAGTATGGCTTCTTCTGTTTTTTTCTTTTTTAGATGTTACTGTTTTAGAAAATACTAATAATTTTTCTGTTCCTCAATGGAACTTTAATCACTTATCAGAATAAGTCTTAATGTTCTCTTACCTAAACTCTGTTTTGACGGATGATAACTTCTGCCTTCGTGTTTGTACGGAGTCAGGGACCGGTACAAAGCACCGGTTGCTGCTCAGGGTGGTTTTACACAGCCCCTTTACCATCGCTCCAGTCCTAAACCCTAGGGACTAAACCATTGTGATGTGACAATGAATGAATCGTTTGTCGAGGGCAGAAATATTTCATATTGTTTGAGGGGGAAAAAAACACATTGTAACTGGGATAAGTAGTGGTTGTTTTAAATATCATGAAGTCCAAGACATAAACTATATATGAACAAATCTCTGCTACAATGAACCTTCACACCTGGGTCGTTTGGAGGAGACGTGGGAAGGGGATTTGCAGTAACCCTTGACGTAGCGAACGTGTTTGGGGCTGTTCTCCATTCTGAGAACGCTCGTGCAGGCCGGGTGTCTGCACGACGGCCGTGTTATCGTTTGTTTACTTTATCAGGGTCTGGCTCCCTTACAAGCAGTGAGAAGGTTGTCATGACCTGGTAGAGGACAAGCAGCTTCACAAAGTTAAGGTGACGTTAGGGGTGTGACTGACGGACACGAGGCCCTGATCATTCTGAACGTAAATGAGATTCGTCTCATTGAGAAAAGGAACACACATTCATGCCAGCTGATGTTTTTGTTTGTCATTGAGCATTTCAGAAGCCGAACCCCACATTAGCTTGCCGAAAGCCATCCCAATTTACCATATAACCAAATTGAATCCAAGGGGGGTGCAGGCATTTACAGAGATTAAGTCATTCCTGTTACTCTTTGATTGTCATTCCTGCCGCTGTTTGACGTGCAGAATGACATTTTGTGGTGTCTGAGTCCCGCCTATGGCTAGTTCCCTGTCTGCTGCCTGCTACGTGGAGATGGTCACAGCTCCCGTCTGAGCACTTAACCAATCGAAATGCAGACCTACACGTCACCTCTTCCAAAACCATGTTGTGATGGATTTTGGTCAGCATCAAGGTGTCTCAAACTGACAGGCAACAAACATGTTTTTTGCAATGCATTTCAGTCCGTTATCTGATGTCGCAGTCGTTTTTTGTAATCCTGAGATGGGATTATGTCAGAGCAAACATACTCATCAGGCTTGTGAAGATGAAGTGTATTATGTTACATTTATGTTGTTTTATGTTGTAATGAGGATTTGTTAGTGATCTTGAGGACTTAAGGGCCAAGGTTGTAATTGTATTATATTTGCTGTACATGTAAAATGTAGATCATTCAATAACTATTAAAATCTTTCAAAACAATTTACTGTGTTTGTCTCTATTTGTATCATAACACACCTGTTTATTTTGAATTGTATTCTACATTGAAAAACAGGGAAGATGTCAAATAAATAAAATAACAAATTTTTATGCCTAAATAAACATTGTCTTAGTTATATATTGGATTATTTGAAGTAACTATCCTATGACCGCTTTGCACACTCCATCATCTGAACCAGCACCTGTCATGCTTTTCCATCAGTCCTGAAGACATTCTCACATATGCAGAGCACTAGAGAGGAACATTTGTGAAATAAACTGCTAAAGGTGCCTTTATAATTGTGTGTGTGTGTGTGTGTGTGTGTGTGTTGAGAATAGACATATATTCACATTTAACACCTTTCCCAACTGATATTTGTCTTAAAAACAAATGTAAGCAAAATCCATTAGATTAAAATGTTTTTTTTTTTACATTATTTAAGTCAAGATTTTGAGTGGTTATACACACCGAGATATATATATAATATATATCAATTTTTTAGGGTCCTTAAACGTATTCACTAATTAGCCTGTAATTGTTAATGCCTATGTCTTAGCATATCATATTGAATATATTCTACATATTTCTGTAAAACACTTGGTAATCTTTGCTTTAAAAACTTTATGCATAAAGCTGATTATTATTAGTAGTATTAGTATTTGTATTAGTATTACATTTAAAAGGCTGGACACTGGACGTTTGAGCATCCGTCCATCTCACAGATAGCCATTATTTTGTAATGGTCACAAGATGGCGATATTTTATAGCGTTCTCCAACAAAGCCCTATAAAGAGTCCCGTGCGATTCCTCAACGTGTCGCCATCAAGTTGCCCCCCGACCGGAAACCCCGCTCAATTTCCATTGCAAACTTGGCCCTCCGGCTGCGTTTTTTCCACCAGTGTGCAGTAGAAGTAGAGATTTGGAAGCTTGTTATGGTCGCTTAAGCTTTTCTACATACACAAGTTGTTACAGCCGTATTTCTGCTATTTGCGCCAATATAGACAGGAACAGTACCGTTTACCGTAGTGCAGATGTGTACGGCTTTGCGGGTGAATTTTCTCCGACTTTTCTCGGGACTATTGTAAACATGCAGCCTCCACCGAGGAAGGTAAGCTTCCCGAGTTTTCTTTCACTCGAAAATAATAGTTTACGCTTCTGTATCCTCGAGATTTATTTCATCTTACCGCTTTGAAATTTGGAGGAAAGTTATTTAAAAGTCGGATCGCTTACTCAAACAATGCTGTAGTTCATTGAAAACGGTGGAAGTAAATTTTTGAAAAGCTGCTTGTTGCTTATAACATTTTCAACCTGCATAATTGTCGCGACTGTAGATACAGTTCAATACCATTTGTAGCGGAACAGATAAGTTAAGATAAGTAAGTTGTCGTTAAGATAGGTTAAGATGTATAAGTTGTAAGTATATGTTTCGGCAGGAGGCAGTCCCTTAGTGATACAAAATATCGTGTGTGTGTGTGTATGTATGTATGTACACACGTATGTATGTAGATATATATATATATACGTGTGTGTGTGTGTGCTGTGTATGCCAAATGGTCGATGTATGTATAAATTTGTCTAAAGTAAATTACAGTACAGATCACCTTCCAAGCCTATCCTCTGTTCCTGCATTGGACAAAATTTCTTAAAACTTAAAACATCAGTTCTCCCTACTTATTGGATTATTTACACTGTAGTAACAGAAGTCTGCATGCTGAATTTGCTTCATTAATGATGCAAGGAGGCATTTTAAACGCCTTTTTATTTTACATTGGTATACACACCAGTGCTAGAATTTCCTTGGGAGTGTTCTAATTTATTGTGGCAACTATCCGTTTACAAGCAATTACATTTTACGTAGAACGAACACTCTTGATTATGGGTGACATTTGAAGAAAATTTGAATTGCACAATTAAGTAACTGCCCAACGTGTACTTCAGGTGAAAGTTAGCCAAGAGTTAAAGCATGCGCAGGCAGAGCAGTTGAACAGGCTGCACGTGAAACATCAGATCGACTGTGACCTTCTAGAAGACCTGAGGTAAGACTGCCTTGAGCTCATATCACATATGATGGAAATTGATTGCTCATAGATTTGTGGTCAGACGTAGTATCGACCAGTATAGTCCCACTCATGACAGGCTTGTGAAAATGTGCCTTTTGAACTGCCGTTTGTGTCAAATGTTTTGTCCATAAACAGGTTTACAATAATATTATAAACGATTCATAGTAAATATTTGTAGTCATATTGTAAACATGATGTGTATATTTATTTGCTTCCTTAAGCATCTACAAAGTCTGATTAGTATGAAGTAGCCAGTATATTTAGGTTGTTTTAAATGTACACTTTTTTAGTGTATTAATTTTATTTATAAAATTATTACAAATCTAGACCCTTATAATTACATGTACTGAAATGTGTGGCTACGTTTTTGTTGAATTATTATGGCTGTGAGTAAAGTAATATGTCATTATTCATTTCATGAGAAGTAGCGCAACTGACACAGTCAAACCCAGTCAGTGCTCTGCAGCACACACAAGTTCTACAACACGCTCTTCTGGGAGTACCTTTAAGATGTGTGAGAAACACCTTTAAATTATACATATACACACAGTCACAGATCACATACAATATTGCAAAGCCCTGTGCAGGTGTTTGGTATTTTCATCACACTGACCAGTAAATAAAAAATACACAAGCCGCAGAGGGACATCACGTAATTCTCGTGTCCCTAGCGCTCCACGTGGGTCGGCGCAAAATTATAATGCATTCCAGCCAATTATAGATCTGTGACAAAACATGTTATCAGGGTCTGATCGTGCTTTTAAAACCCTGCTGAAATCAATGATATATGGCCTGTGGTACAGACGGTTAGAAGGTGTGACTGAATCTGGTTCTAATTAAGACCCCTGTATGTGTGTGTGTGTGTGTGTGTGTCTCTCTCTCTCTCACCCACAGGACATACAGTCAGAAGAAAGCAGTACTAGAGAAGGACTATGCCCAGGTATGCCTCAGTCAACAGTGTTTTGCATCTGAGGGACGGTAATATATTCATTTGCATATAATTTGCATATAGGTTTTCTCCCAGACTGTATGTCATCAGATGTTTTCAATCTGCTGATTACACACATTCTGAGCTAGATTAAATGATTCTGTCCATTTACTAGAGCTAATTTGAGATTTTTAATCATGGGAAATCTGTATACTTGGTATGACTATGACTGCCGTTGTTGACCTTTTAGTAAATGTATTCCCCCATTGATGGGTAGCATTGCACTGCATTCTGGGAACCCTGTTTCAAAGATGGCGCAGGTTGATATGGTGCATGCAAGCTTGTATTGTTTGAGAATACCAGAGCTATGTCTGTGTTTCAGTCCCACATCTTTTTATTTTTTTCATCTGTCCAGTTTGTTTCTGCTGGTCTGGCTGCCAGATGTACTCATGACGAATCAACATACTCTTATTTAGAAAAGAAAAGAAAACAATTAAATGTGATGTCAGCCTGTAAAATGGATAGTGTTTGGGTCTGAAGAAACATTCATCAGTCGGTGTTATTTGTGATGTCAAAGGTGAACAGACAAACGACTAATAATCTAAAAAAACTTATTTATGGAATATGGTCAGATATGTAGTGGTGTGGTGCTTTTTTGAGAATATTACTGTATTCTGGTGTTTCTACTCATACAGTCTGTCATGAATAGATGTCAATAATATGATTTGAGTTTTAAGTTGGGTTGTCTTTCCATTCTCCTCCCTCCGTCTGTGGATCCGTCCTGGCTTGTTATCTTTGTGGCATGTGCATCTGGCCTTCTGAGACAGGTTTGTTAGACGTCATTAGACTCATTTGTCTTTTTATGTGGCCCTTATGTGCGTGTGTGCTGTCACACTAATGAACGTTGGTTCAAATAGAGAAAAATGTTCAGTTTTATAACTTGCTTACTAGGGCTGCGAAATATTTGGTCATAAGTCTCATGATATTGGCCTTGTATTGAAACGACAGAAGTATGCCATACTCCCTCTGACAAATTCCCTGTTTTATTGGTGCGTGCCGCGAGCAGTCTCAAACGTCCCATATGAAAGTTTTGAGTCCTGTGTGGTTTTGTTGAGTCACGGCATTCGCACGAACCTCAGAACCAAGACATGTGGTAAAAATACTGCAGACCGGTCTTTACCGCGTCACATCGATGGCGCTTCATTGTGTTTTAATACAATGTGGCGCAATGTAATTGAAAAACAGTGTTTTCTCTGTGTAGCGCAGCCGTAATTCGACCGCTTTTATACTTACAGATAACACAAAAACACTCGGTCACAGGAAGAGCAGGAATCCTGTTGTTTTAGCCTGACGAGAGATGACGGGTCGCCGGTAACAGCCTGTCATCCTGTCTGCATGCTGAACGCGCCTAATGCGGCGGGACTGCAATGACGGACCGAGCGGAGAGAAAGGAAGGAAAAGACGAGCCTGCTTTCAGAACCCTTTATGAAATCTGTTTAACAAAAACACTGCACAACGATGTGACAGTTAAAGTTGTTTCAAACTACATATTTCGACGTATTATTGTTTCGACTTATTTGGGACGTTAGTTTAATATGAATTATGCCAGTTGTATGTATTGCAGGTTGTATATGGTAGTGTTGGCGTTTACAGTGCTGATGTTAAAGCAGAGCGGGCCAGTATCGCGGAGGTGTTGCTTGTGTCCTGTCAGCATTCTGACCAGAGCCAGATGTTCCAGGCGAGGCCTGCAACCGGTTAGATCAATCACGGAAGTCGCAACACATGTAGATCATCTTGGTCAAAATAACGAAGCCTATCTTTTAACCACGTCACATTTCACAGCAACATAGTAGGCTACTGTAGTCTACCATAGTATACTGTCATAGTATAGCGCCACCTCGAGACTGCACAATTGCTCTGTCACTGACTCGCGGACTCATAAATCTGTTGTTTAGCATCACCTACTGCGCCTTTTCATGTTTCACGGATCCGTTTTTTCACGCTTTGAAACAAGCTGACGTGACTAACAGTTTGTCCGTACACGCTTTCTGTTCAAACACGTATAGGATTTTTCGTTTGATGGAGGAGTTGCGTGTTAGGCTGAGTGCCACGTTCGCCGCACACTTTCCGATCACTGAAGGTCTTTGCTATCTATGGTGTGGATTAAAGGCCTAAAAGAAATAACTTGACTTTTTTTGTAAATTGTTCGTTTCTTTTTTGATGTGTAGTATATATTTTTGTATTATTAATTTCTGGCTTATCATCGATTTTCATTCTAATTTGCTTATTACCGACCTGCCAACCCCACCCTCACACATTTTAGGCCTAACCCTAACCCTAAGCAGTGTAAGCACGAATACTGTTTGTGTTGGACTTGCCCAAGTTATTCACCACTACAAAATCCGTGTTATGTTCAGAAAGTTGATCACAAAGGACTGCAGCTTAAGCAAACTATTTCGTTTGCAACGTGTAGGATGTCAGGAAAAAATACAAGGTTCTCTCTCAGGGAAAAAAATGCCTGTAGTAATTTATCTTTTACCAGTTTCACACAGAATCTATTAATGTAATAGATCTAAATCATGTAATGTTTGTGTGGTTATATGTAATGCTTCAGAAGGTAACTTTCCTTGATTTTGGTAGAGGTCTTATTTTCACTTTCAAGAACATTTGACCTGGGAACAGGTCATATCTGAATATTTTATGTGTGTGTATATAAATATCTGTATATCGGTTAATGTAGTATTCATGAATAGTTGCATAAATAATATTATTCTTTTACAGTTTACTTCTAGCCTACATTAAAAACATTCAGCTAATGCCTTTGTTGAAATTCAGGCCACTCATGAAACATGATTATATAGGTTAGCACAGTGTATCCAGGAAACAAGACTAGCAGTCAGTCAGCTAATGTCAGTGAAGGCAATTGTGGTGACTGAAGGGGTGGATTTCAACTTATAACCTACCACAAAGTGTGTGACTGCCAAAAGATCCAGTTTTATAACAGGTGAGGTAGGCTTACGATATTATCACATGTTCACCCACCATTTTCGGTTTCACCTTGAATAACACCTGTCTAGACTGCCCGTAGGTCTACCTCTAGATTGCTTGTAGTCTATCTTTAGGTCTACCTCTACAGTACCTCTGTGTTTGCCTCTAGGTCTGTTTCTGGGTCTATTCTAGACTGCCTGTAAATCTACTTCTAGATTGACTCTAAGTCTGTGTCTAGGTTTGCCTGTAGACTGCTTGTTTTATTAGAAACACCTACCTTGTACCTACACTCCCTGTGCATTGTAACAGGTCTTGCATGTGCATTTTACAGTTACAGTCTATAACACATCTAGTGCCAGTTGGTCAGCCACTCTCTTAAGGTACCCTCCCCATTCACTATTGGTCAACTTCTCATCACAGAACCGCTGCTGATTGGACATTGAGTTGCTGACCACGTGGTAGCAGCGTGCCTGTGGGTGTTGAGCACAAGCACAGCTCTGTTGTTGAGGTTTTTACACACCAGTGCCACTGCTGGTTAACTCTGAGCATATAATTTGTATATTTTACATTTTAATTTACAAGGAGGCCCACTCATTTTTCTGACAAAATTGGAATAAGTGACCTCTCGCTCTCTTTCACACAAACACACACAAGTAGCACTTCCTTTTCTCCCTCAGACCTGACCTTTACACCATGACAGATGCTGAACTATTTTATTGTCTGTGGTTTTCATGGCCTCATTAGACTGTGCTGATAAGACATGGGACACAATTCTGCCATGTGGAGTAATTGCGTATTTGAAAATTTATTCATTAACTAATTCTATGTTACAAAATAGTGCAATCCAGCTGCACAGTGTGCCTAGGCCGTTTTGACCTTGGTATTGGGTGTGCTGAGTAATAAACCTCTTTGTGGATGGAGGGGTGTGCATTTATGATGCGTGGCACGTGTCGCCAACAGGCTTCGCTTTTCCGATTCGATGCCCAGGTGGTTCAGTGAGGCAGCTGGGCACGCACAGCCGTCAGAGGGCCCAGTGTTTCAGCGTGTGGAGGAGGGCTCTCCGGATCCAGCACCTGCACAGAGCCTGGCTGTCCTCAATGGCCAGGGAGGAGAGGGGCCCCTCTCACTCTCATCTCTCTCCTCCTATGAGCTATTGACAAGAGGCAGGCCTAGAGTTGTGTGTGTGTGTGTGTGTGTGTGTGTGTGTGTGTGTGTGTGTGTGTGTGTGTTGGGAGGGGTGCTGGCAGAGGCCCCTGGCTGCCCCCCACAATGCCGGCTTGTGGTCTCAGCTTGGTTCAGAACCTTGTGCCCTTTCAGGGTCTGAAAGTCAATCCTGCTGCTCTGCATCTAGTGGAGGTTTTCTGCAGTGTTGAGAGTGAGGTAGAGACAGTGTGAAGTGAGGTAGAGGCAGCGTGGACAGTGAGGTGAAGAGTGAGGTAGAGGCAGCGTGGACAGTGAGGTGAAGAGTGAGGTAAAGGCAGAGTTGAGAGTGAGGTAGAGGCAGCGTTGGGAGTGAGGTAGAGGCAGCGTTGGGAGTGAGGTAGAGGTAGTGTGTAGAGTGAGGTAGAGGCAGCGTGGAGAGTGAGGTAGAGAGTGAATTGAGGTAGAGGCAGCGTGGACAGTGAGGTAGAGACAGTGAAGTGAGGTAGAGGCAGCGTGGACTGAGGTGAAGAGTGAGGTAGAGGCAGCGTGTAGAGTGAGGTAGAGGCAGCGTGAAGAGTGAGGTAGAGGCAGCGTGAAGAGTGAGGTGGAGGCAGTGTGAAGAGTGTGGCTCGTCTGGTGTGGGAAGGAAGACTGTCACCACCTGCTCCACTGATAGGAGTGTTAATGCAGGGGTGTTAAGTAGGCAGTTATTTTTCCTCCACAGGTGCTATGACAATGTGACATCAGACAACACATTAAAGCCACTGTATGACGGACACTAGGGCTGCACGATTAATCGTATTTTTATCGTTATCGCGATGTGAAGTTTCACGATAAACACATCGAAAGAGCCACGATAACTCCTTGAATAACAGCAAACTCAAATTGCATTATCCTCGTCCAGCAATAGAGGGAGCTATTCGCGCTGCAGACTATGATCACGTGATGTAAGTAGGCAAGAGGCAGAGTGAGGCAGAGTTGCCAGGTTCGCGGTTTTCACACCAAATTGGGCTTGTTTGAAAATCCAGCCGCGGGTAAAAATTCTGGGTCCGCGGGGTGCGGTTTTTTGGGCTACTTTTGAGTTGGGCTACTGCAGAAGTTACAAGTCAACACTAAGAATCGATCGCGATATAATACATAATTTGTCTCCATTTCACACTCGCCTGGTTGGCGAAAATAACGTAATCGCGGTGGCTTCGCCCGTGTGCAATGGCCTCGCGCGCTGTCGATTCACGAGGTCGTGCACCTCTCGAATTTTGTAAGTTCGCGCGCGCCGCGTCTCGGCGCAATGAGAACAGTCATGTTTGCAGGGTTCATACACCTATACAAGGTGGAATTCAAGCACTTGTACGTCACTTTCAAGGTCCATTTCAATAATTCCCAGCACGTTATTGAATTAAATATTTATACATACACTCTAAATGATTCGAAATAATTTGCTTTTTTATCACATTATTTAATGGATATTTATTTTCAAAACGCCCAATCTTAATGTCTTCACGTTCTCTCATGTTTCGTCCTGGAATTACAAGAGGCTCGTATTTGTTAACGTAATACAAGAGAATTGTTCAGTCAGACAGATATTTGTTGTGAAACGAAGTAGTTACAATTTCAAGCCTTTTCAAGTACTTTAGCCTAAATTCCAGCACTTTTCAAACCTGAAACACAAAGCAACATTAAAATTGGTCAGGTAAAAGTTCATTCCCCTGTATTTGAGGGGTGTTTTTTTTATACTACTAGGCCTACATATCGTTTCGGACAACACTGCAAAGAATGTGACACGGCAAGAATAAACGCTTCCGCCGTTCGCGGAGGTTAACGAGGTGTGCGGAGTCGCTCACTCGTGAAAGTATAAACCTAGATTGAATCTATTGTTGAATAAACCTGCAAAATATTTGGAATTATTCTGGATTCATTACACAGTAAAAAACAAAACAAATTAACGTGCTGCTGTTCAGAGAGACACAACATTTCTGTATTTTAATCTTAATTTATCGTGGTTCACATCGATATCGGGATATCCAACAATGTTATCGCACATCGCAATTCTAGTCCATATCGTGCACCCCTAACGGACACTGTAATTGCATGTATCGGAAACAAGGCTGATCATCTTATTTCTCCTTTTTATTATTTTTTCTCTGATTTCTAAGAAAATTCTTTCTAAATTATTTCTAAATACAGTATCACATACACACTTGCGCATTGCCAGGATGGGGTTGTGTTGAGCTATAGAGCCTTCATATATGCACACACTCAGGGTCCTCTGACGTCTGCTCATGCTGCATCCCACAGTTCGCTGACCGCCAAGCATAAATCTTTGACGTTATTGCTCTCACATCACTGGATATTTATTTATTTTTCTTTTCTGCTGTTCGCCCTGCTGGACCACCCCTGCTCCTGCACCAGAACATTACTGTCAGCAGGGGAAGGGGAGGCGGTCGAAAGGACCACAGTTTTTATTTCACATCAAATGAATGTTTTTCGAAACTTTGCATCACTTGACCAAGGTTTAAACCATGACTTCATTCCCTTACACAGGCTCTCCAGAAACTGGCATCTCAATATTTGAAGAGGGAGTGGCCTGGGGTCCAGTCAGAGGAGCAGAAAGAATACAGGTAACGTTGGGCCCAGCAGGCATGTTGGAGGTAGAGAGCGTGCTTCTTACCACCAACACATCATCACTTTTTTGTCTCTTCCTCCCTTTTCACTTCATATCTGTAACACCTGTTACAAAGACTTTTTTGTGTGTGTGTGTGTGTGTGTGTGTGTGTGTGCAGGAACGTTTGCACAGTATGGAGGGCATACCTTGAGGGTGTGGTGAAAGTGACGCAGTCGCGAATCAGTGGCTCGGACAGCTACAGGAGCCAGGTGTCCGAGCCAATCAAAACGTTCCGCATCCATAAAGAACAGCAGCTGAAGAAGGTACGCTCCCCAGTTACCCAGGTGACGTTGCCCATCACCAGTGCCTTTCAGGAAAATAACGTTCACGGGGTCGTAAAAGATGTTTGAAACATTCCATGTTTCCTGCTCTGTTTCCTTTTAATCTTCCTCTGCGTCCCTAATGATGCTCCTGTCCCTCTGTTAGTGTATTGAACAGCTCGCTCGGATCCAGGCTGAACTGCAGGACACGGTCAAAGACCTGACCAAGTCCAGGAAACAGTACCAGGACGCTGAGCAGATGGCCCAGGCCGTGAGGGAGAAGGCCGACATGGAGGCCAAGTAAGCCCTGCCCCATTGATACTACCCCTGACACGAGCTCTGCCCCGCTGATACTACCCCTGACACGAGTTCTGCCCCACCGATACTACCCCTGACACGAGCCCTGTCCCACTGATACTACCCCTGACACGAGCTCTGCCCCGCTGATACTACCCCTGACACGAGCTCTGCCCCGCTGATACTACCCCTGACACGAGCTCTGCCCCGCTGATACTACCCCTGACACGAGCCCTGCCCCACTGATACTACCCCTGAAACGAGCCCTGCCCCACTGATACTACCCCTGACACGAGCTCTGTCCCGCTGATACTACCCCTGACACGAGCTCTGTCCCGCTGATACTACCCCTGACACGAGCTCTGTCCCGCTGATACTACCCCTGACACGAGCTCTGTCCCGCTGATACTACCCCTGACACGAGCTCTGCCCCGCTGATACTACCCCTGACACGAGCCCTGCCCCACTGATACTACCCCTGACACGAGCCCTGCCCCGCTGATACTACCCCTGACACGAGCCCTGCCCCGCTGATACTACCCCTGACACGAGCTCTGTCCCGCTGATACTACCCCTGACACGAGTTCTGCCCCGCTGATACTACCCCTGACACGAGCCCTGTCCCGCTGATACTACCCCTGACACGAGTTCTGCCCCGCTGATACTACCCCTGACACGAGTTCTGCCCCGCTGATACTACCCCTGACACGAGCCCTGCCCCGCTGATACTACCCCTGACACGAGCCCTGTCCCGCTGATACTACCCCTGACACGAGTTCTGCCCCGCTGATACTACCCCTGACACGAGTTCTGTCCCGCTGATACTACCCCTGACACGAGCCCTGCCCCGCTGATACTACCCCCGACACGAGCCCTGCCCCGCTGATACTACCCCTGACACGAGTTCTGCCCCGCTGATACTACCCCTGACACGAGCCCTGCCCCACTGATACTACCCCTGACACGAGCCCTGCCCCACTGATACTACCCCTGACACGAGCCCTGCCCCGCTGATACTACCCCTGACACGAGCCCTGCCCGCTGATACTACCCCTGACACGAGCCCTGCCCCGCTGATACTACCCCTGACACGAGCCCTGCCCCGCTGATACTACCCCTGACACGAGCCCTGCCCCGCTGATACTACCCCGACACGAGCCCTGCCCCGCTGATACTACCCCTGACATGAGCCCTGCCCCGCTGATACTACCCCTGACACGAGCCCTGCCCCGCTGATACTACCCCTGACACGAGTTCTGCCCCGCTGATACTACCCCTGACACGAGCCCTGCCCCGCTGATACTACCCCTGACACGAGCTCTGCCCCGCTGATACTACCCCTGACACGAGCTCTGCCCCGCTGATACTACCCCTGACACGAGTTCTGCCCCGCTGATACTACCCCTGACACGAGTTCTGCCCCACTGATACTACCCCCGACACGAGCCCTGCCCCACTGATACTACCCCCGACACGAGCCCTGCCCCACTGATACTACCCCCGACACGAGCCCTGCCCCGCTGATACTACCCCTGACACGAGCTCTGCCCCGCTGATACTACCCCTGACACGAGCCCTGCCCCGCTGATACTACCCCTGACACGAGCCCTGCCCCGCTGATACTACCCCTGACACGAGCCCTGCCCCGCTGATACTACCCCTGACACGAGCTTTGCCCCGCTGATACTACCCCTGACACGAGTTCTGCCCCGCTGATACTACCCCTGACACGAGCCCTGCCCCGCTGATACTACCCCTGACACGAGCCCTGCCCCGCTGATACTACCCCTGACACGAGCCCTGCCCCGCTGATACTACCCCTGACACGAGCCCTGCCCCGCTGATACTACCCCTGACACGAGCCCTGCCCCGCTGATACTACCCCTGACACGAGTTCTGCCCCGCTGATACTACCCCTGACACGAGCCCTGCCCCGCTGATACTACCCCTGACACGAGTTCTGCCCCACTGATACTACCCCTGACACGAGCCCTGCCCCGCTGATACTACCCCTGACACGAGCCCTGCCCCGCTGATACTACCCCTGACACGAGCCCTGCCCCGCTGATACTACCCCTGACACGAGCCCTGCCCCGCTGATACTACCCCTGACACGAGCCCTGCCCCGCTGATACTACCCCTGACACGAGCCCTGCCCCGCTGATACTACCCCTGACACGAGCCCTGCCCCGCTGATACTACCCCTGACACGAGCCCTGCCCCGCTGATACTACCCCTGACACGAGCCCTGCCCCGCTGATACTACCCCTGACACGAGCCCTGCCCCGCTGATACTACCCCGACACGAGCCCTGCCCCGCTGATACTACCCCGACACGAGCCCTGCCCCGCTGATACTACCCCTGACACGAGCCCTGCCCCGCTGATACTACCCCTGACATGAGCCCTGCCCCGCTGATACTACCCCTGACATGAGCCCTGCCCCGCTGATACTACCCCTGACACGAGCCCTGCCCCGCTGATACTACCCCTGACACGAGCCCTGCCCCATTTATACTGCCTCTGACACAAGCTCAGTTCCGCTGCCTTCCAAGGGCTGGTGAATGACCTCTGACCTCAGCCTACCATCTTGCTTCTAAGAAGTTAGTGGAAACTGCCAATAATGACAGGACAAATTATTTTTCCAGAAGTTCCCTGTGCAGAAAAACCCCCACAAAAATGAAGGAAAACATAAATGTTGAGAATGTGTGAATGCCTGAACTATGACACCTCTGTAATTTCAGCCATGGGTCTTTGTTGTCATCTATTCTGGGAAAGTTAATACAAAACAATCTGTCTTGAATGCCTAAATACAGCCTAAATATTTTACAGCACACCAAACAAGAAATGAGAAATACCTACTGCTGTTAACTGTGTCATTCTGCCATTTTAGAACTATGGAGGTCACGTGACAACCATACAATCTTCTCCTTAGCCACACTACAACACCAAAGCTGAGATTTCAGAAATAACCTCTTTGGAGAGCAGATTTGAAAAGATGCATTTCAATTTGCAAAACGTTGTTTTGGCCTGGATAAATATGCAGAGCATGGACACAGATGTGTTTTCCAGTTCACTCATGTTAGACTCAAGAAAATAGGACATTGCCTGATAGCCAATAAATTCTCTTAGCTGAGATTTGCATCAACACGTTTTATAATTCACAGGACAAATCTACTAGGATTTTCTTGTGTGGTCCGAGTCAGTATTGTATATTGCCCCTTCGTTGGAGACATTAAAAAGGCATCTTGGGAACACAAGCACAATTTAGCTTATTCTGATTGGTGACTTTGTCCACCCAGTTGCACCACAAATGGGATTTCTCTGCAGATCGATACTCGATCAACGTTCTGAAGCAGGTGTGATCTCAGTCTCTGATCGACAGGATCTTACAGATCTTCAGAAACGTTTGCTTCAGTCTCTCATGTTCTCTTCTTTTGAATTACAGGTTGAGCCTGGGGAAACCTCTGGTAGGCCTTAGGCATGAATCCAGTCTGCAGATAGACAACTTTAAAACCAGAGTGCAGAATTTGTTAAACAAGCGATGCTCTTCCCAACACAAACTCACTCACTCACTCACTCACTCTCTCTCTCTCTCTCTCTCTCTCTCTCTCAAACACGCACACACCTTCACACAGGCGTAATGCGTGTCATTGTGAAGAAGGCTCTGAGAGAGGATGATGGGGCCTTATTTTTGTTCTGTCCATTGTTTGCTCATGCATTCTGTGTCTTCAAATGAACGCTTTATATATCACCCCTAACCCCCCGCCCCCCATGCTTGTCCCAAGGTCAAAACTCAGTCTGTTTCAGTCCAGATCCAGCTTGAAAAGAGCAAGTGTAAAGGTGAGTGGAGGAGGAACAATGATAAAAACCACATACGCGTTGACATTGTTTTAGTTTGATGGTCCGCTCGAGCACAGCTGTGCCCTCTTTTTCAGTTGAAAGCCAAGCGGAACGAATGCAACTCCAAAGCCACTCACGCCAGGAACGAGTATCTGCTCTCCCTGGCGGCCGCCAACGCCCACCAGGGGCGCTACTACCACGCCGACCTGCTCTGCTGCATTAAGGTGAAAGATTTAGCTGCGGTTCGAGGGGTGTCCCAGTTCTCATTGGCCCTCCTCACCCCGGCCGACCTCCCTGACCCCCTTACCCCCCGAAACCCCGCCCCCTTCCCTGCCCCCACTGCTGACTCTGTTGTTGTGGCCTCCGTCCCAGCTCCTTGATGGCAGCGTGTATGATCACATGAAGGGCTATCTGGTGTCACTGTGTCAGGCCGAGCTGGAGACAGCACATACCGTACAAGATACGTTCAACTTCTTACTGGAGAAGTCCACTGGAGTGAGTGGAAGACACACACACTCACACACACACACACACACACACACACAAGCCTTGTAAAATCATACGGGTGGCACAGTGGCCTCGTGAACGTTGCGGGGAATTTGATCTGGAAATAAAAAGCAGTTGGATCAAGTCCCCGTGAGCACACGTGGGCCAACGGAGGGTCACGTTATCTTATACAGAAACTAACGTGAGGCGGAGGAGTCCTGGCTTTGGAGATGACTCTTTAAAGTCGTAGAGGCGGGATCTGAAGCTAAGCTGTGTGTCTACAGCTACTCCTCATTCTAAATCACCTTTAATCATTTAGACAATTGTAAGGTCTCACTAAATCTCCATACCCATGTCTTTTCAAACTCCCTAACTGGTACATGAGAAGACACATCGTGCCAGCTGAGATATAGTGATACTGTAAATATGAATTCATGTAAGTGCCAGGTGTAAAACGTGATGTCACGAAGATGAGCTGTTATTCTGCTGTTTGTCGTGATGAGGGATGCTTAGCCTAATCGTGGCTAATCCCACTTGCAGTCTTGTGTCTTTGTAACATGACGACTGGTTCAGGTTGTTTCCATTTGCCACAGTGTGACTGTGTCCTAGTCTAGTGTGTCTAGTGTTCACACAGGGTCAGATTTCAAAACACACACGCACACATTTACACACTATGGCCCGGTGGGCCTCATCAGAGGCGATCCACGCAACACTGGTTTCATGGGATTTTGAGTCAGACCCCAATGACAAATATTCCAAAAACATTCAAAAGACAGCGTTGGGTTGTCTCATGTCCTTTTATGAATTTATGTGTGTTTGACTTCTAGGTGATCCAGGACTTTCACCAGGAACTTTTTATCCAGGAGAACCCCGTGTTTCAGAAGGCCCCACCTTTCCAGTTCCAGCCCTGTGATAATGACACGGTGAGTTCCCCTTTAGGGGCCTATTAAAGATGCCTCACGCCTCACTGAGGGTCACAACAAACACGCTCCCCTGTCCTCAGTGCTGATGCTGTGAATAGAGTGCACTCTCCGCTCATATCCCTCTGAGAGCGAGTCTCCGCTGACTGTGTATCTATGGAAACGAGGTGAGCTTGAAACAAGAGATGGTCCTCAGTCTCCAAAAGAAATGTTGAGGGGGGGCAGGGTTAGCAGTATGACCAGTGCTATTTTGATTCGCAAGTCCAGCTGATTATACATCGATGGTGAACGTTTAACCTCTGTATTCTCACGGTAGTCTCAAGGTAGTCTCACGGTAGTCTCACGGTAGTCTCACGGTAGTCAGCCACGCCGACTTGACCCACCTCCGAGCCTGGCGCGGTCCTCCATGCGGCCCACGGGACACACGCACACTGGATGACTTGTTCCAGCTGTCAAGCCACTTTTTGTTTTTGTTGAGCTTCTTTCCCTCTTGAAATCGAACAAACGGCGGCCTGTTCCCAAACAAAACACGCACCCATGCGACGCCGAGACGGAAGAGTCCGGAAAAGCGTGGCCGGGAGCGCAGAGCTGGAGAGGGGTGCGGCAGCAGGGCGGGAACGGTGGAGGCCGCTGAAAAGGCGGCTTTGTGAGGGGCTGCTCGCCGCCTCTCTCCACCCACTCCACACCCCACCCCTTCATCTCCTCCACCCCACTTCACTCTCCTCCACCCTACTCCCGCCACACCTCCACCCACACCACCTCCCCTTTCACATTATGTAAAACAGCCACACCTTAGCCAGAGTAAAACCTGCCACCTCTAAACATCATAGATTCCAACAGTGAAGCAGTAAATGTCAGAAAGACTGGGATTTGTTTAAAAAAATATTGTTATTTATGAGAATATTAGTGCTGTTTAGTATTTTAAATATTATAAAAATATAAAAATAGCAATATTTAATATTTTAACAGAATTTTTTTTTTACTGTTCTAGAGTAATATATTTATTAGAAATATTTTGTAGTATAGTAATATATTTTGAGATATTTAATAAATAATAAAAAGTCAAAAAAAATACTTTAAGAAAGATTTTAAAAGGCCCCCTTTTTGTCTTAAAAATCACTTCCTTGAACGTATTTTGCTTTCTGTGCATGGACTGTGGCTTATGTCGACTGCAAGACATTTCCTGAAAGAAAAAAAAACAAGAAACAGCTGGTACATTGAGTTTCTGGTCAACAGGGGCGCGTCTGTTCTGGGCCACACGCCCCCCAAAATAAACCCACGCATGTCAAGGGTCCCATTCTCCGTCACACTGCTTCACTGAAGTCCATCCGGCCAGTCAATATTTAGACGTTTGTCCGCAAGGACGCGCGATACGGAGCCACTCCGCCTCGTCTGTCTGCTGCGGCCGTCTCACTATCATCTTTGATTTGGTCACAGGCTTTGACCTGTTACGGTTAGCACACACACATACTGTGTGATCTGTGAAGACCATTTTACTTTTACTTTTACACAGAAACTACACAACCCACAGAAATGGTCAGCCCATTATCACACCTGATGTGTAGGTTTCTCTCAGTCACACCTTCCTAGCACAACAGGAGAGTGTTTTATTGATGTGATTTAAAGGGACATTGTAGCCAGACCTGCTAATTTGGCTAAGATGGAATGGAAACTATCATGATCTTATTACACTCATCTGACTGTAACTGGACAACTGGACACTACCTAAGCAATGACATTATTTTAATGACTTGTGAAACAAATGGGGAAATAAAACTTACATTTACATTACATTTATGGCATTTGGCAGACGCCCTTATCCAGAGCGACTTCCATTTTAATCTCATTTTTATACAAGTGAGCAATTGAGGGTTAAGGGCCTTGCTCAGGGGCACCTCAGTCATGGCCTCAGGTCTGGGAATCGAACCCACGACCCTCCGGTCACAAGACCAGTTCCCTAACCACCAGGCCATGACTGCCCATGAGTTAAAATTATTACGCTGTGGTGGAAAGGTTTTTCATCCTCAGTATATCTTCAATTGCAAGCCGTTTTGATTTAATATTTTGTTTTATCAGTCTAAATGTATTTTGAAATATTTTAAGCCATATTTAAAATATATGAAAGCATCTGTCTGTCCAGGTTTAAAACGCCCTTTAGCTAAACGCTAAGTATGAATTGTGCCGGGTAAACCTGGGCTGAAATGTTGCTGGGGTGATGGTGCGTGAGCTCCGCCTCCTTCATCTCCTGTGGTAGGTGTCCCAGCTACAGAAGGAGAACGGGACGGCAGAGGAGCACAGTCTGAACAAGGAGGCGCGGAAGTGGGCCACGCGGGTGGCCAGGGAACACAAGAACATCATACATCACCAGCGGGTAAGGGACGGCCCGAGGAGGTTTGGGAAATCGGTGCGGGGCCTGATGGGGAGGGGCGGGGCCAGACTGTGCTGAGCATGTGGTGTGTCCGTGTGTTCGTAGACCCTGTCGGAGTGTGAGGGGTTGCCGCAGCAGGACCAGAACTCCAGTGAGGTGGAGCTGAAGGTGGAGGAGGCCAGAGAGAGCATTCGGAAAGCTGAGGTGTGGATTTGAGTGGGTGCGGGACTGCGTGCATTTGTGTTCAGTTTGCGTGCCGAGAATGAATCACCCATCACCACTTGGTGGTGCTCTCACATCAAAACCTGCAGCTTTAGACCTCAGGCGCCCCCTCCTGGCCACTGATCCCGATTTCCAGATTTCCATGTTTAGATTCTAAGAAAAGCCTTAAACTCTGCACAGACTCCCCAGCATTCACGCATGCTGATCATAACTCACAGCAGTGTGATGTGAAGATTAGCAAAAAGCAGGAGCTCTTCACACACACACATCGTTCTTGTGAGGCAGCACCACCCTGAATGGATCAGGACCTTGGACAGTGTTGTAGCGGTGCTGTGCGAATGAGCTACGTCACCTGTTGTGGAGGTACTGAGTGGAGATTCTGCCGCCCCCTGTATGCAACTCTCATCGCAGACGGTGAAGCTGAAGGCGGAGGCTCGTCTGAACCTGCTCCGGGATTTGGGCGTCGCCGTGGACACCTGGCTGAAGAGCTCCATGAACCAGGTGATGGAGGAGCTGGAGAACGAGCGATGGGCCACGCTGACCCCGCACGACGCCTCACTCTGTGTATGTTACACACACACACACACACACAATGACTTTTTCAGATTCCCATGCCCAGGATACGGCCGCTGAGACCGTTTCTTGCTTTCATTTCCAGAGCACCGTGGACTTGGACAGGGAGGACGAGGAGGAGATGGAGGACGCGGAGACGCGGGACGACAGCAGCTCCAGCCCGTCCAGCACTCTGAGGAACTATCCCCTCACCTGCAAAGTGCTCTACTCCTACCAGGTCCTTAATGCCCATACAGGCAGGAATCCATCACGCACACATAAACCTAAAGAGGAAGTTCTCGAGTCCTTTCCCAAACATCTGCCTCTCCCTCCGTCTCTGTGATGCTAAAACATTTGCGTTGGCGTTTAATAGGCGTCGCAGCCAGATGAGCTGACCATTGCGGAACAGGAAGTGCTGGAGGTGATAGACGACGGCGACATGGAGGACTGGGTTAAGGTACAGTGAGTCTCCATGTGCCGCACTGCCATCGGACCCTCAGCAGCCAGTGCTCCCATCTTCTTGTTCCTCCCCAGGCCAAGAACAGAGCAGGGCAGGTGGGCTACGTTCCAGAGAAGTACCTGCAGCTGCCCTCCTCCAACAGCCTGCTGAGCATGCTCCAGACGCTGGCCGCCCTGGACACCCGCTCGCACTCCTCTAGTAACTCCGCGGAGCAGGAGCCCGATCCGGCCCCCGAGAACGCCCGGATGTGCCCCGGCGGAGACGACAGCGGTGAGCGAGCTGTCCACACATCGCGGCCACGCTACCTGCGAGAATATCTGAGAAGTTTAAGCGTGCGGAGTCTCACCCTCTATGCGCCCACTCTGTGGTCTCGTATCACTGGTTTTAAAGGAATGGGGCAGATTTAGCTTGTCATATCTGGTCCCCATCAGCTCATATATTGGAGATAGTACAGCGAAATCACAATGAAGGACACTGCAAGACATTCCGCACATGACATCCCGCACCTTGCTGAATACGATAAAGATTAAAACAGGGGTGCCCATTACGACGATCGTGATCGGCCGGTCGATCGCGAAGGAAGTGTCGGTCAATCGCGAAGGAATGTGGGTAGATCGCATGACATTAAAAAGTAGTGGATGAATGACAGGCTATCGTCCATCTGCACTGACGGTTGTATATATACACCGCCCCGGTAACAACTTACGGCTCGCCACAAGCTGAAAACTTGTGGGCACCCCTGGATTAAAAGATACCAAATTGAGTATACGAAGAAGTATTCCTTTTGTAATACCACTTGTATTCCCTGCTGGTTACAAGTGGTATTGCATGATCTTGATGCATTTTCTCTCATTTAATGTAATTAGTTGTCTTCCTTAATCGTCTTCACCATGGTTGGACTGGACTTGACACTAAGTGTCCACTCCTCTCCTTTCTGACCCCTGTTCAGTGAACTTTGCGAAAGCGCTGTACGATTATGAAGCCCAGACAGAGGACGAGCTCTCCTTCCCTGAGGGAGCCATCATCCGCATCCTGAACAAAGACAACCAGGAGGACGACGGCTTCTGGGAGGGCGAGTTCAACGGCAGCGTGGGTGTCTTCCCTGCCGTATTGGTGGAAGACCTGTCGGCCCCAAATGGCGAGGAGACTCCCCCTCACAGAGGCACGGAGCCCCAGGTGCGTCCAGAGGCCTCCTATAAACGCTATAAAAGACCCACTGATGGACTGTAGACCTTGTCTTGCTGACTTGGGTTACATTGTTAGCATTAAGCATATTTGCGGTGCATAACACGACACCTTCATTCCATTTCAAGAGTCGCAGGTTGTGCAGGTTCACAGCTGGTGCTTACGTGATGCAGGTGTCCTCAGCAGGTCACTTTGCTGCAAGCACGTTGTGATTTTTTTATTTATTTTTTGGGATTCTTGTGTCGCCAGCACTAATGTTGGTAATAGTGACCGAGATGTCAAAACAAACTCCTCAGTGAAAATAGGTGAAGAAGTAAGAATTCATCAGTTAGATTAGCAAGACTATCAAGACTATCCAAGTCCAAACCTATATTTAAGACCACCTTAAAAAGACACAGACGCTTTTAAGACCACCTTAAAGACGACCAGCATGACATCAGTGCTCTTACCTCAAGATGCAGCTCAACATGCATGCGGTTATGACAGAGAGCATTTAGAGGGAAGCTAAATGTGCAGCTGTCTATAGATTACAGATTCCACACAAACCCTGGCATTGGCAATTGCTAAGGCTTTGCAGGCAAATTCTAAATATGACCATTTAATTTCATGTGTAAGGGAAGTAAATGGAAGTAAAATAATGACTTCATGGGGTTAACTTAGTTTACATCCAGTGGGCTGACGTATAGAGCCAAGGTAACACACGGTTTGTCACTGACAGATAGTCAGACAGACTGCTCTTTTGTTGTCGGAGTAACAGCCAGACTAACTGCACATGTCCTGTGCTCTCAGGATCGATCTCCCCGCCCTCTGTCTATGACCCAGTTCCAGGCGTCGGCATGCAACAGCCCCGCCTCCAGCACAGTGCCGACACCCACGTTGACATCGGCGCTCTCCAGCCCGGCCAGCGCCTCTGCCTCCCCTCTCCCAAGCCCGCGCTCTCTCAACGGCTACCACAGGCCGGCTCCGAGCCCGCCGAAGACTGGCCATGGTAAGACCCTGCTTTGATACGTCGAACTCTTCGAGCTGTGTTTGAGCGACAAGTTTTCGAGTTGTGCTTAAACGATACCGTTCACAGTGATGACACGTCCACTCTTTTAGTGTTGTGATCGTTTTCTCTGGCTTAGGCCACTCCCACAACTCCACCCCCCCACCAAGGTACCCTGCAGATGGAGGACCAGGAACACTTAGGCCCGTAAGAACCTCATGACTGTGTTGTGCCCTTAAAACTGCATTAAAAGCTCTGAACCTGTTTTTGTACCCTTGCTGGTCTCATGATTGTGGTTTTTTGTTTTGCATCCACAGGTACGTGCTGCACCGCCCCCACCCCCACCCAAACAGCAGGCTCAGGGGCAAGTGCAAAAGAGGGAGGAGGTGGAGATCACACTGGTGTGAGGGGCGCCGCCCTGGTGGTGGTAGCCGCCCTGGTGGTCAATTCGACTGAAGTGCCCCTGCAGGGCAGTTCCTGGACCCACTTTGCAGGGAGGGAAAGTTTGGATCACTTCGAAATCCAAATTGTGCCAACAGAAGGAGATGTCAGATGCATCTGGAATGCATTTTGGAGAGAGCAGAGCTTAACCAATCTCAATGTCTATAGACACTGCCTTCCACAACATCTGACATATTCTACGCTTCTTTTTTTTAAAAAAATCATCTTTCCCTCTCTCAGAGCTCTACAAAAACATGGTGTATATTTTGCCTTCAGCACTGAAGTCATCAGTAAGTACTTAAGCCAGTGAATCTAAGAAACTGAGACGCTGTGGAGTCAACAAACCCCATCAGATCAGCAGTCAGTAGAAAAAAACATTCATTCATTTAAACAGACGTGAATGGAATCAAACAGCAGTGGTTGAGCTGGTGATCAACGTTGTCGTTTACTTCCTGTGGAACGTGGACTCATAGTGTGAAGTGCCCTGCTTTTCACAGCCAAGAACACCACTGGGAGAAAACAGACACTTCTTAAAGGAGAAACAGACTTCTTAAGGGGAAAGTGGCAATTTAAATTTAGTCCATTTTAGATTATGAACTTGTAGTGTTTAAGTTGAATATATCTTTGTAAAAAATGCAAACCTTCTGAACACTGATTAGTATTATGTTTGTTTCATAACTAATACAAGGTGAAAATCTTAAACCTAATATTACATCTGTGGTCAGTCAGTATTTTAGTGTCATTGTAGAGTCATTTTACAACTGTCTCGGGACTGGGATGACTAAGGGAATCGTTTGACATTTCGTGAAAGACCTAGCGATGTGAATTCATCCAGGTCTGGAGCTTTCAAAAAAGAGGCTCACGAGACAGGTTAAAGAAGCACTTTAGCGTTAATAGTTCCAAGGCATCTCAGTGTTATTGCTCATGGGAGTCTCACTGGAGTCTCATTGGAGTCTCACTGCTTCTGATCAGTCATTCAGTTCGTGCTGCTTGTCCATGTCCGTGGTCCTAGCAGGCATGGCTTTGGTTTAATGTAATTTATTTACACAGTTTTAGTTGTTGTGTCAGCTGACTTGTCTGTCATTTCACTTGTTTTTATATGTAATTGTTGCTTATTTCCTCTTTGACTTTGTTCTAAATAGTTTACAGACGTTCATAGGCATAGATAATACTATGGAACATATAGTATTATCTTTCAATGTTTGCTTTTTCCATTGATTGCATTTTTAGAAAGATTATAATTGTGCTGACAACATACATAGATGAACATTAAATCTTACTGTTGATACCTTTGCAATGTGTTGATTGGTATCAAAGTGCATTTAGGAGTTTACATCATACTTAACTCACAGTCCTGTGACACCTTTTCTATAAGATGACTCGTTCTTCCTGATATAATATTAAATATCTTGTATTTGAGTGGACTTTTAGTTCAAAGCAAACCAATTTTGTATTTATCATATGAAAATGATAAATAATAAACATTTTTAAATGCTTTCTGAATTATTCCTGTCTCACTCACCATACATACAAGCATGCAATGTGTGTGTGGACCTGTAGGAATCATTTGCAAATTTTTCCAGTGCAAAATTTTCTGCTATCGGAAACTCAACATTAGTGAAAGTGGTAGAGGGTGGCTGATGAATTGCACATGGCTATAGTTTGGTTATAGAACGTTGTGTACATACAATGTGTCAGAAGTGTATGTCCGCAATGGCTGTGTCTCACAAAATGGCTGTTGAGCGTATACCAGTGCACACGTTATCATTAGCATTATCAATACATGCTTAAGTGACAACAGGAATTGACAGGGTCATCTGTGCATTCACTGACATGACATGGTGACGTGCGGTTTGGTGTTTTTCCTCCAGCTGTACCTGCAAGAACACACGTATGAGAATGAGGACATATGGCTCTGAGCTAATGGTCTCCCACAGCACGCACCTGTGGTGGTACAATACCAGTTTTTCTGCTACCACTCCAATAACAGCATTTGAATGGCCGATTGTTTTGTGAGACGTGTCATATATGCTATTTTACAGATGTCAGACATTGATATGACAGATAAACATAAATACAGTTATTTGAATAACCAACATTTTACAATACTAAAGCAAGTTTTTCTTCAGTTGCCTCATTGTCAGTATCTCTTAGAAAGATGATTTTTACTGCCTTGCTACGCTTTATTGTCACTCTCAATCACACACACACTCACCATGGCTGTCCAGCTCACACCTGTACACTATAGTCTCCATTTCCATCATTAATGAATGCAACTGTAGTCCACATCAACCTTACAAGTATCCTTGTGAATTTCAATGGTAAATCACTGTTCTAGTCACTGCACACCAGGTACTAAGTGAGCTGACAGACAGAGTGGACCAGTATCATGAGTCTCTCCAGCTCTGCTTAAACCAATAGAAATTTAATCTGACCAAGTTTGCAAGATTCTTATTCTTTCTAGACTAAATAAAAATCTAATAGAAGATATTTTATTAAAATATTAAGTCTACTTTAAATCTGTGCAGGTTAAGGGAAAACATCAGGTTTTCCCATTTTTCATGTGGTTTGAATATAGCGTAATTAGCTTCATGTGTTTCTGTTAGGTGTTTGCTGCTCTTTCTCCTGTCCTGCTGTGTTTCTGTCAGGTGTTTGCTGTTCTTTCTCATTTACTTTACCTTGCAGCCAAACTGGATGTCATTGGTTGTTTTTAAAGAATGGATTAATAAACAAATCACTGGGCTTTGGCAGTGACGATGCCAAACCAATGAGTAGTGCCTTTCCTCAGTCTTGCAAACACATGACCCCACTAACAGAACCACTGGACCCAGCCTGTCCAGCTGATATTGGGCCGATTCCGATGGGAAATCAAGTCTGTGCCGTCTCCATTTGGAAGTCAAGGTTGTCAGGTGTCTGAAAGAATTCCAGCTATTTCTAAACTTCTAAACTTGATATCTGATTTCTCATAGTGATGTAGCTGACCAAATCTTCCACTTAATCTAATGAAAGATTAATCTAATTCTGTTCATAAAATGATTTCATGAATAAGCAAACCTGCTCTTTGAGATAAAAGTTCATGATTAATTGGCATCGTAGTGATCAGGTTGATTGATGTGTTGCACAGTATAACACAAGGTTTCGTGGCTAATCTTGCCACAGATCTTTTCAGACTTTGACCTCATGGCGCCAAGTTCTTACATTACGATCGTTTAGATATGAGCAAGCATTATGCAAGCTACACAGCAAGTGTAAATGTATTGTGCCTAAATGTTACACAGCAAGTGTAAATAGCTTGGCCCTAAATGAATGAATCTTCAACTAAATGTATGATGCCTATGCTTATGTACAATTCTGAGGTATTTTGTAGTCTACATTCAGGTAGGATGACTGTGAGTAAAGAAATTTTTTCTCCAGTAGCACTGTCATATACATTAACTTATCTACTCTTTAATGTTTTTCTGCATAATATCATATTTGCCACTTTGTAGAACACTTAATTTAGGCATAGGTCCCTAAAATTTTGGAAACAGTGCTATGAGTATAGGAAGAAGAAGAAGACTTAATTTCAAGAATTAAAAACACCAATGGAGCTTTATCCACAATGCATATATTTTATTACTATATTAATATAACATATTTATTTTATTAATAGTTCAAAAATAATTTCAATATCTGAAGCAACATTAAACATAACAGTCGAAACAGAAACAAAGGAGATAAAATGCAATAAATTGTGCATTTAACAATACACAGTATTTTTTTACAATGTTTATAATGTCAAAGACATCTTTTGTCACATTCTTAAAAATAACACTATGTCTTCTATTATCAAATCTTCACTTTAAACATTCAAATCGCCAAACAGCTGAGCGATTGCGTATTGGTTCATTTCTGATGCTGCGCGTTGGACAGTCCTCCTGGGTTTAGGAGAGACCACATAGCCTCTCACTCACTTCCCATAACTTCTTGGCCACTGCATCATCCCTGGCTTTAGAGCTCACTTCCTGTACAGAACAGCAGGAGAAGTATCGCCCACTGAAGCCCTCGATGCCCTCCTGAAGAGCGCAGTGGAGAGTCGTCTGGGCACCGGTCTTTGGGTCCAGGAAGAGGAGCCGGGCGACGGGTTCGATGAACACCTTTTGCCAGAGACTGACGTGACGGGAGAGCTCGGTTTTCACAATACCTGGGGGACGACGCAGGTAAACTTTAAATATCTCTAAATGTCCAAGTTATTGAGCATCGCTGTGTTCATTCAACATTCCAACAATCATCAGTGAGCCCTTGGAAAGCAATAGTTAAAACAAGAATCTTTCAAAACTGCCGTCATTTAACTTACCGGGGTGAACACTGTAGCAGGTGACATTGGTACCCTTCAGTCTCTTGGCCAACTCGTAGGTAAAGAGAACGTTACACAGCTTGCTATTGCAATACGCATGGAAGAACTGCCAGCTGTATCTCCCGCTGCCCAGGTCTCTGTTAGCGGCCAGAGCGTCAAAGTCAATTTTGCCCCAGCAGTGTGCCAGAGAGGACACAGTGATGATGCGGGCTCCTGGGCTTTCTTTGAGCCGGTCCAGCAAAAGACAGGTAAGCAGGAAATGCCCAAGATGATTGACACCGAATTCTATACCAAAACCATCCTCGGTCCGACCATCTGCTACAAGGCCTGGCGAAGTAAAAAAAAAAAAAAAGGCATTTACTACAAGTTAAAAATGATTTCTGCTTGATTTGCCTGACCGTATGAATATTCATGAAGGCTGTCTTTACCTGCATTGTTAATGAGGAGATCCAGTTTAGACTCAGATTTTAGGATGGTCTCAGCAAAGAAACGCACAGATTTCAGACTGCTCAGGTCCAGATGCACATAGACCACATCAGTACTCCCAGTCTCCTGATTTGACACATGCAAATAATAAATATGTTTTAAAATAAATATTTTTTACTTCCTCTTTAGGCAGTCATGGCCTGGCGGTTAGGGAACTGGTCTTGTGACTGGAGGGTCGTGGGTTCGATTCCCAGACCTAAGGCCATGACTGAGGTGCCCTTGAGCAAGGCACCTAACCCCAACTGCTCCCTGGGTGCCAGGCTAGGGCTGCCCACCGCTCTGGGCACGTGTGATCCACAGCCCCCTAGTAATCACTAGTGTGTGTGTGTGTGTGTGTGTGTGTGTTCTGACTGCACAGATGGGTTAAAAGCGGAGGACAAATTTCAATTGGGGTGTAAAAATCACAATTGACAAAGTATGGCACATTTACATTTTACATTTAAAAGACTGTGGACCTGAGGACCATTAATATGAAGTGAAAACTAATTAAATGAGTCTCTTACTTTCTCAATGTCACTGATGGCCGTCTCTGCTCTCCTTTGGTTCCTGCAAGCCAAGATGACTCTTGCTCCTCTACCTGCAAGCTCCATTGCTGTGGCTTTTCCAATGCCCGTATTGCCTCCTGTTGGCCAAATCACACGTTTTTGTCCATAGCCAGTATTGTTCAAACAACTAAAATAACATCTACACAACTGACTAATTTGATCACTTTAATAATCCTACAGTTCATTAGATTGGACAGCCAGCACGCCCTACGATGGAATGGCACGGCGGCATTCCTATGATGGTAAGACAGCAGAGTCGTCCAAAAAGCTTTTTATTCGTTCTATTTGTCGTCCAAAAGGTTTTAACGATAGGTGCACTATAGGTTTCTGGATAGTTTTGGACTAAACAATATCAAATCAATGAGAATATTTCCCTCAGGGATGGTCGGTCTCCCTGAGATACCGAGAAGGCTTTTTCTTTCCAACTTACCGGTAATGATGACAGTTTTCCCAGTCATTTCTGTCGTTCCTTTACACTTCGACTTCTTAAACAACGTTTCCACAAGAGTCATGTAGACAATCCCTATGGCCACCGCTACAAACACAAGATGCCACATTCTGGAAACAGATCTGTTCAATTCTGCCGCTGGAAGAGTTCTGTGGTGAACGGGAACAGGGACACGCGCTTTTGTACTAACCTGCTCTGACGAACCGAGGCCCGTCAAACAGGTTTCACTCTTTCGACGTAACTTTACTAAGACTAAACAGTGACAGAACCGGTTCACTTTTGTCCCATGTGAAGTGAAGATGAATAATGACGCGTAAAACAATAGATGTCGGTCTTCGCATTCGTCATACTTTATTTATGAAAAACATGACATTTTAATACGTTAAAGGTTTGGTGGAAAACATTAACCTTCACAAAAACAACGCCACCATTTGCACTTCAATGTTAGACCTTGTAGTGCTTAAACGTAGGACTGCTCATACTTAGGTTGTAATATTTTGTCTTCTTAAAACTTGTATCCTTAATACTTAACCTTGTACTCTCTGTTTATTAATCTGGAGCTAAAAGTGACTAAAAAGATTTACTCCAGTCGAGCCCGCATGTCTAAGAATTTACCTCACGCAAGGTTCAGTGTGAGCAATCGACTTATCTACCCTACCAAGGAATGGTAAGAATTTGAACTACTAGACTTCTGAATAGTCATTATATCCGGGTCAATGATGCAGACCAGTAGGCTACTGACTTCAGACAGCAATTCATCCGCGTCCGTCCCTCCAAAAGCGAGATAACCTACAGGATGTTGTTTTATACCACTTTAAAAAGGCCCTTCTTTCATTCTCATAGTAAAGTGAAAAAGTATGGCAGACCAAGACAGGAACAAAGAAAACGGCCATTACAAGTCAGCGTACATAGCTCTAAGCTATCGTTTAAAGATTTATGAAAAATACGTTGCGATTTTGAGAGCACCGATTTTCCATTTGTTGTCACATTTACACCTGTAGTCAGGATAGATGGGGGTGGGGTGTTAATGAGCTAATCATGGGCGTTCCCCATCTCGCATCCTGCCCTTTGTGAAACACACATAAGCAAAGTGTACCAGACACACCCGGGGAACCCAGCCTCCACACCTACATGGGATGCCAACACCCAATGCTAAGTTATTAGAAAACTACAATGAACAAAACATTACCAATCAAACCAAAATGGAGCGCTACAGAAACGACACCAGAAACGACACCACACCAATGTGTGGTGTAATGGGTTCAACACTGGCAGTGGGGTTCCGTATACTGTTTGGACCAGATCTAGGCTCGTGAAAGAGCTGGTAAGTTTTGGAGGACGAATTCAGACTGAGCACCTGCAGGCAGATGGTCTGGCTGCCTGTCATGTAAAGAAAAATTTAATTTGGGGATCTTACAAACCTGGAGATTATCAGCACATCAGTAAACAATGCACATGGATGAGGTGAATGGGTAAACAGAATAAAATAATAAATAAAAATATATGTGTGTCTCAGTCCAGTTCCGTAGTGTTCTCTTCTGCATGCAATTTCTTTATTTCCTGTTTCAGGACTTGGCTCGCCACTCCTTACCGGAGAAATCAGAATTCAAGAAGAGCACCAGTGGACAGGGTGTCCTGCTATCAGAGCCATTAGATCACTCAAGGTTCCGCACATTCAAGAAACCTGACAGGAGGCATCAGGCCCGTTCGAGTTGCTGCCAAAGGGAAGGGATTCCACACTTTGACCCTGCTGGACTGTCTCAAGGCTCCAATAAAACCTGACCTGTACACCAAATAGGCTTCCCGCCATAGCACAATCACATCGTGTGCACACACACATATACCACATACAACAAATAAATCTTGTAACGATTCAAATGAATCATATAACTTCAATTCACAGGAAAATAAATAATATTTTATTTTATTAATTTTTATTATTAAAATATTTTCAGATTATGACAAAAACCATATTAACTGTCAATAAAATTAATAATCTAACAAAACATTCTATAGCTTTTAACTGTACACTTTTATATGATTTTATGAATAATATTACTTATAGAGCATTAACAATGTTTGCCTAAGCATATAACCTTAACTGCTCAGCAAAGCTAAGAACATAAGGGAAGCATAGCATAGCTACGTTTTAGTATAGCTAAAAACATGGGCGATAGGTGCCATCAGGCAATCATAACAGGTGACATCAATCATTTTCATTCGTGCACATGGTACCGCCATCTTACACACACAAACCACATTAAATGTGCAGGGCTCTGCAGAGATATATATATATATATATATATATATATATATATATATATATATATATATATATATATATATATATATATATATATATATATATTTATTTATGAACTGCTCCGTAATGCCAACATCTTACATTTAATAAGAGACAAACTAATATCACACTGAGCACCATTCTGAACTCATTTTAGTTATATAATCAGAACTATTTGTAATAACCGCTTTTTTTCACAAAATGCATCTTACCAAAGCTCATTCAATGTCAAGATGGGGTTCCAGGGCCTCGTGGATATGGTCTCTCATTCAGACAAAACTTAACAAACTTAACAGTTTAATTAAAACGGAAAGCTCAGCTGCATGTCCGTGTTGAACAAGCGCAAAGAGGAAAAAAAAGGGAGAGAAAGTTCGTACCAACCTTCAAATTGTGAGTGTGGTAGGAGGGGCTTAAACCCGATTGGCTAGTAGGCTACTTCCTTAGTTCAAAGAAGTAAAATAAATATGCTTATATAATTTTATGTTTATATAATTACTGCTAATAATTCATTATTTTACATTTAACCCACTGAGCAATATTTATACCTGGGATACACCCTCCCCCTCAAAATATATGCAAGTCCCATTGCATACAGGTGATTTTAGAGTGATGCAACGATAAGTTAGTAAGAGTTTCTACAGCTTCAAAACCGCCCATAGAATCAATAATGGCTGTGTTAAGACTTTGGAATAGGGAATGGACAACTGAAATAAGTGGGTTCCCTAATTGTGGATAATGGAATTTTTTAGGCTGTACAGGAATTCTATGGGAACGCCTCACAGAGGTTTTTGTGTTAACAGGTCCTGCAGGTTCATTACTGGTGCTTGCTGTCACTTCGCTGAAATAAGGATCTTCAGATGCTCTGGAGACATCAATCGTCGGACAAGGTAAGTAATTTTCTTTTGCTTCCACAGAATTTTCAGCAGGTACGTCATCATCAGTTGTGGTTTCTCTAGACAATCCAAGGGGTTCATCACTAGGATCAAGAATGTAGTCAACAGGTAAGTTACTGATGGCATATTTTGCAGGCATGCTTGCATTTGATGTAGCTTGTGTTAAAGTCAAATTCAAAGTCAAAGTCAAATTTATTTACCGTATTTTCCGGACTATAAGGCGCACCTAAAAGCCTAAAATTTCCCCAGAAATCGGCCGTGCGCCTTATAATACGGTGCACCTTATACGTGTACTGAGTACCGCACGTAACTAATCAGAGAACACTAACGTACCGTAGTATTCTCGGATTGGTTTACGTGCGTTTCGCACGTAAACCAATCAGAGATTACTACGTAATACACAATACCGGTACTTTGGCTTATCTACAGGTATGCTGCAAAACAACATTTGTTTTTCCACAACCCTCGAATATGGCACCAGTGAAGAGACATGCTTACGAGGCACAGTTCAAGCTACAGGCTATCAGTTATGCGGCTGTAAATGGGAATAGAGCAGCTGCGATACAATTCGGCATAAATTAATCTATGGTTCGAAAATGGAGGAAACAGGAAAATGAACTGTGTCAAGTAAATCAATCAATCAATCAATCAAATTTTATTTATATAACTTTTTACAACAGTTGTTGTCACAAAGCAGCTTTACAAGTGCCGAGTCCTAGCCCCCAGTGAGCAAGCCAAGGGCGACAGTGGCAAGGAAAAACTCCCTAGTTTTTGCATGAGGAAGAAACCTTGAGAGGAAACAAGACTCAGGGGGGGAACCCATCCTCCTCTGGCCGACACCGGTCACCATGACAACAACAACAATTTAAACAGAAAGAAATAAAGAAAAGGAAAAGATGTAGTAATGTCCATCATGGTGTAGGCCAGGTATCACCAAATGGCGGACCGCGGTCCGGTTCCGGACCCGAACGCCGTCCTGTCCGGACCCAATCACATTCCTGATTAACTGGATACGGACCCAAATGCCAAAAAATTTTAACAGGAGACTATATTTTAAACCGGAGAATTTAAATATTTCCCACCCATTTGAGTGTTACGTACGCCCCCCCGCTCAACAACTTTCGTTCGCCACTGCAGACCCGGACCTAAGGTCTGAGCTATCTGCCAAAAATGGACCGCGGAAAGATTTAATTGATTACCCCTGGTGTAGGCTCATCCGGTCAGGCAGTAGGTGGCTGGCACTGGATGGATCGCTTGTCTCTCCTCATCTCATATTTCCTCGAGCAGGTGGGCAGCCATGTGGAGAAAATAAAACGCAAAATTAGCTCTGTATGAGGACATATACAGGACAGACAGAGGAGAGAAGAAGTCGAGACAGAGTTTTCGTGGTAACAATGCGAGGTGGCCACAGTAAGAAGACAAACTTGAACAATGGATATCTAAACAAAGAGTGGTTGGGAGAAGCGTCTCGACAGTCACTATTTGACTGAAGGCAACAACGACAGCACAAGACATGAAGCTAGACGATTTTCAAGGAGGGCCTTCTTGGTGCTTTAATTTTAGCGCAAAGATTTAGCGCAAATCTTTCTATCCGCGCAATGACTACTGTGGCACAGCGACTGCCAGCAGATTACGAAGAACAGCTGGCGATTTTCCGTACATACTGTCGTAAAAGGATTACGGAGAAAAAGATCTAACACAGCCACATCACCAACATGGACGAGGTCCCCCTCACTTTCAACATCCCCGTGAACCATACTGTGGAAGAAAAAGGGGACTAGTATGGTATCGATACGCACCACGGGGCATGAGAATTCGGCATTCACCATTGTTCTTGGCTGTCAAGGTAAGAGACAGAAACTACCGCCTATGGTCATTTTCAAAAGGAAGACGCTGCCGAAAGAAAAGTTTCCAGCCGGAGTCATAGTTAAGGCTAACCAAAAGGGCTGGATAGACGAGGAGAAAATGGGAGAGTGGCTGAGAGAGGTGTATGTAAAGAGACTGGGTGGTTTTTTCCACACATCACCGTCCCTGCTGATCTGTGACTCAATCAAAGTTTATTTGTAAGCTTGACTCCATGCGCGCTCATCTCACAGACAACGTTAAAAGCCATGTAAAGAAAATTAATTTGGAGCTTGCCGTCATTCCAGGAGGATTAACAAAAGAACTCCAACCGCTGGACATTGGCGTAAACAGGGCGTTTAAAGTCAATCAATCAAAGTTTATTTGTATAGCGCTTTTAACAACTCAAGTTGTCGCAAAGCAGCTTTACAGGATTTACAAGGATAACAATACTATGGGTCCAGAACCCTAATGAGCAAGCCAAAGGCGACAGTGGCGAGGAAAAACTCCCTAGATGGTAGGGAATAGGAAGAAACCTCGGGAGAACCAAGACTCAAAAGGGAACCCATCCTCCATTGGGCGGCCCGTTAACACACAAATGCACAAGTCACACACAAATCACACAATCAGACTAGGTAAAAGGTAGAATTGAAAGTTCTGGGTTTTGATATTGTCACTGTAAATGTCTGTTGATGAACGCCAGGCTTTCATTCCGTGTCGGAGCAGTGATGCTGGTATTGTAGGCTCCGACTGCAGTGTTACTCCCAGGGTGAACCCCGGCATCAGCACATCCACCGGCAGCCAGACCATCCCCCAGGTGCCTGCAGGTGCCTGTATCCAATCGTCTTGGGTAGAGCCATGCAAGAAGATAGACAATACAGACTGAGTGGACATGAATTTAAACCACCATTGATTTAAATGTACATAGCTCACGTGCCAGTGATGAGCATGTGGCTCCGGCAGACTAATCTATAGCAGCATAACTAAAGGGAGGGGTTCAGTGGTGACCACAGTCATGAGGGCTCACTGAGACATTGCTTTCCAGTCAAGTCATAGTCACAAATAGAGTGATGCCAAGACACAGCTGGATGACAGCATCAACATCTCAGATCACCAGAAATCTCAACGTCTGGGGGCGCCCAAGCCCCTACACCTTACAAGGGGAATTTTAGCTGAAGGCTTGACTAAACAGGTGAGTCTTAAGTCTAGATTTAAAGATTGGAACTGTGTCTCGGACTGTGAATCTCGGATTGGAGCTGGAAGGCTATTCCATAATTGAGGGGCTTTAAAAGAGAAAGCTCTGCCTCCGGCTGTAGTTTTACTAATTTTTGGAACTAGGAGAAATCCAGCATTTTGGGAGCGCAAAGGGTGAGATGGGTTGTAGTAATCAATGAGTTCACTCAGATATTGTGGGGCAAGACCATTTAACGCCTTATAGGTTAACAGGAGAACTTTAAATTCAATGCGATATTTAATCGGCAGCCAGTGTAGTGCGGCGAGAGTGGGACTAATATGATTGAATTTCCTAGCCTTGGTTAGGACTCTAGCTGCGGCATTTTGTACAAGTTGTAGCTTCTTTATGGACTGTTTAGAGCATCCAATTAGAAGACTATTACAGTAGTCCAATCTCGACGAGACAAAAGCATGGACTAGCTTCTCTGCATCAGCTAATGAAAGTAAGTGTCTCAGCTTGGCGATATTACGTAAATGGAAAAAGGCAGCCTTAGTGACATTGCATACATGTCTGTCAAATGAAAGATCAGAATCAATAGTGACACCTAAACTTTTTGCAGTAGATTTTGGTGTTACTGAAAAACCATCTAGGGTAAGGGGAATATCAGCCCAATTGCTTCTAACAGCTTTAGGCCCAAGAATCAGTACCACAGTCTTGTCAGAATTTAGTTTAAGAAAATTAGACGCCATACAGTTTTTAATATCCTGGACGCAGTTCTCAATCTTGAGAGTTGTGGTGATATCGTCTGAATTAGAAGATATATACAACTGAGTATCATCTGCGTAGCAATGGAAGCTAATACCATGCCTACGAATGATAGTGCCCAGTGGTAGCATATATAATGAGAATAATATGGGGCCCAGTACAGATCCTTGTGGGACACCATACTTTAGAATGCTCAGAGCATTCGTTATTTACTAGCACAAATTGGTAACGATCTGTCAGGTAGGACCTGAACCAGGAGAGTGCTTGACCTCTTATGCCAATGAGTGTCTCCAGTCTATTAAGTAGAATATTATGATCAATGGTGTCAAAAGCAGCACTGAGGTCTAGCAGTATGAGAAACGAAATGTGTCCTTTATCAGAGGATATTAAGAGATCATTCAATACTTTAGTTAGTGCTGTTTCAGTGCTGTGATGAGCTCTAAATCCAGACTGAAATAACTCTAAGACATGTTCTGTCTGTAAGAAGGAAGAGAGTTGTGAAGAAACTACTTTCTCTAAAATTTTGGATATGAATGACAGATTAGAAATTGGACTATAGTTGGACAGTTCTTGGGGGTTAAGACCAGGTTTTTTAATTAGCGGCTTGATGACTGCAAGTTTAAATGAACTGGGAACGTAGCCCAGGCTCAGAGAATAGTTTATTATAGTAAGCAACGGTTCTACATTGCTATGCAGTAATTCTTTAAGTAGATGGGTTGGTACAGCATCTAGTATGCATGTGGAGGGTTTAGCAGATTTCACCAGTGAAATAAGCTCCTCACGACCAATTGGGGAGAAGGACTCTAACAGGGCATCAGAGCTGACCAGACAGCTGTCAAGGTGCATTGGCATGTTGACAGGCTCTGAGATAGCACTACTAATGTTTTCCCTAATTTTATCAATTTTATCATTAAAGAATTTCATAAAATTGTTACTGCTACACTCTAGTGGAATAAGAGAATTGATTTGTTCGTGACTCCTCATAAGGCTGGAAACAGTTTTAAAAAGGAGTCCTGAATTGTTTTTATGTTTTTCTATTAAGGCCGATAAGTATAAGGACTTTGCCGTATGGAGGGCATGCTTATATTCAATAAGGCTGCTTTTCCATGATAGTCTATACACTTCTAACTTCGAATTTCGCCATTTACGTTCCAGGATCCGCGCGGCGCATTTGAGGCTACACGTGTGCTCATTGTACCTTGGCGCTATTCTTCTCTCCGTGGCTCTCTTATATCGTAGTGGTGCAACTTTGTCTAAAGCTGTACGAAGGGAAGTCTCAACGTGCTCGGTGAAACGCTCTAGTCCTTCCGGAGCTACAAGTGGATCAGTGTTTGTCAGACCCGGTAAAATATCAGTGAGCTGGTGCTGGGTGTTATAGCTCGTTTAATTTGATAGCGGGGTGGCCGATGAACACAGTCAGTTAAACACAACTCGTACGTTATGAGGCTGTGGTCAGAAACAGCCTCACTCTGAGGAAGAATTGCTAAACTGGATATGTCAATACCAAATGACAAGACCAAGTCTAAAGTATGACTACAGTTATGCGTAGGACCCACCACATTCTGAGTGATACCCATTGAATCAAGAATTGCTTGAAAATGAATGCTAAAAGAGTCACACAGATTTTCAAAATGGATATTAAAATCACCAACTATAATCACCTTATCGGCTGATAGCACTACATGAGACAGGAAGTCTGAAAACTCCTGCAAGAACTCAGAGTATGAACCAGGGGGGCGGTAAATAGTAATTAACATAAACGACTGCGTGAAGTTGCGAGCGGCGTGGGAGCGATAGATGATAGACGGCGAACAAACATTTACTGGGAGGCAGCGGCGGGCGAGTTACGCCACCGTTTATGAATGGATTGTGGATGCCTGGGCTAAGATTTCTGATGTAACTGTTGTCCGAGCTTTCGCGAAAGCCGGCATCATTGCTGAACAGCTGCCTGGCGATGAGACTGACTCGGACATTGATGAGCGGGAACCCGGACTGCTCGTTAGAGAAATTGCGCAACTTTTTAATTCAGACACAGAGGATGAGGACTTTGATGGATTTGTGGGAGATGAGGGAGTAAGAATAATGTGTGTTTGTGTGTTTTGTCAAGTAGTAAAGTAAACTTCAATTAAAAATCACCATAAAAAAAAAACTTAAAATCTTTAAAAATTTTAAATCACATTTACTTTTCTTGTAGACCGTATGTTTTAGCATGTGCCTTATAATACGGCGCCATACAGAATAATACGGTGACGTACAGAAATAGAGTCCGTAATTGAGACTGCGCCTTATAGTATGGTGCGCTTTATACATGTATCAAATACAGAAATAGAGCCCGTAATTCAGACTGCACCTTACATTATGGTGCGCCGTATAGTCCGTAAAATACGGTAGGTTTTGATTCACCACAAGTTCTCAATGGGATTAAGTTCTGGGGAGTTTCGAGGCCATGGACCCAAAATCTCTGTTTTGTTCCCTGAGCCATTTAGTTATCACCTTTGCTTTATGGCAGTGGTTCTCAAACTTTTTCTATCATTCCCCACCTCAGAAGAAGGTGCGAGCGAAAATGATGTAATGGCTGTGGCTCCGCCTGTGCGCAAAGGCCTCACGCGCTGTCGATTCGCGAGGTCGTGCACCTCTCGAATTTTGTAACTTCGCGCACGCCGCGCCTCAGCGCAATGAACAAAGTCGTGTTTGCCGGGTTCATACACATTTACAAGGTAGAATTAAAGCACGTGTTCGTCACTTTCAAGGTCCATTTCAATATTTCCCAGCACGTTAAACTTAATTAAGTTAAATATTTATACATATACTCGAAATGATTCGAAATAATTCGCTTTTTTATCATATTATTTAATGGTTGTTTATTTTCAAAACGCCCAATCTCAATGTCTTCACGTTGTCTCATGTTTCGTCCTGGAATTACAATGTAATACAAAAGAACTGTTCAGTCAGACAGCAATTTGTTGTGAAACGAAGTAGTTACAATTTCAAGCATTTTCAAGTACTTTAGCCTAAATTTCAGCACTTTCAAACCTGAAACACAAAGCAACATTAAAATTCATCAGGTAAATGTTCCTTCCCCTGTTTTTGAGGGGTGTTTCTTTATACTACCACATATAGTTTCAGAGAACACTGCATGCGGAAAGTATAAACGCTTCCACAGTTTGCGCAGGGTCGCATGAGGTGTGCGGAGTCACACGTTACGGTTACTCGCAAAAGTATAAACCAGGCTTTAGAAAGGTTCATTTCTTCCAATGCGCCCCACCTGCAATACCCATGCACACTTTGAGAAACGCTGCTTTAAACATCCGGGGCTTATGCAAAACGAACAGGCATTAAAACGACAGGCTTAAAAAGGTTAATTTCTTCCAATTGCTTGTGCCCCCCACACTTTGAGAAACGCTGCTTTATGGCAAGGTGCTCAATCATGCTGGAAAAGGCATTGTTGATCACCAAACTGCTCTTGGATGGTTGGGAGAAGTTGCTCTCGGAGGACATTATGGTACCATTCTTTATTCATGGCTGTGTTTTTAGGCAAGAGGCAAGGTGAGAGAGCCGATTCCCTTGGCTGAGAAGCAACCCCACACATGATTGGTTTCAGGATGCTTTACAGTTGGCATGAGACAAGACTGGTGGTAGCGCTCACAATCAGAAAGGGGATTAATCAGAGAAATTAATCCCCCCCCCCACCGCTTTCGAATTATCGTTGGTGCGGACCGCTTACACAAGTCAAGTTGCTCATGTGGACCCTTGTAAAAGTTTATTTACGACTCCTGAGTTATCACATCCCAGCTAGCTAGCTAACCGTTATATCATTACGTGAAATATACATAGCAGAGACTTGCTTTTTTTGTGCAGTCTAAAATGTCAAACAAAGTTTAAAGTGGTTGCATCTCTTATCCTGACTCCACATGTCTTGCATGTCACAGTTCTTATTTTATTCACAACAGCATAATCTTTATAATTGAACAGGATCAATTTTGGGAGCATGTTGCTTGTCCTCTCCGCACAAATTCAACGCTGCTGCATTGAGATTTATCAAAGTAAAGTGCAAGTTATGACATCAACGTCTTTCATTTCGCACGACAACAACCAACATGGCATACGATTTAAAATGCGCAAGGCAAAAAAAAAAAAAAAAAAGGTCAGCCGTTTGTCGTTGCGGTCGTGTCGTCTCGTCACGGTGCGTCTCGGCAAGTAGGCCTATAAACATTTTTTGTTGTTGTTTACTTTTTAAACCCCGTTACTTGAACCTTTCTTTATTTTCAGGGGGACCATCTTTATTTTCAGGTTGGACTGTGAATACAGGTAAATTTCCTGCACGACCGACAACTACATATACATCAGTCTCCCATTTGTCAGCAAGCTTGTGTTTTCCTCTAATGCACACATTCCTAACCAGAACCTTGTCTCCAACTTCCAATTTTGATTCAGTCACCAATTTATCAAATCTGCTTTTATTTCTTCCAGCAGTCTTCAAAGCATTTTGGGTGGCTATTCTGTAGCTCTCCCTCAAGGTGAGATTTCAGAGCTTTGACGTACTGCGAGTGTGATATATTTGGGGTTTCCTTGACTGGTAGGCCAAAAGCTATGTCTACTGGCAGTCTTGGTTGTCTGCCAAACATTAGTTCATATGGCGCAAAACCAGTGACCTCATTCTTCGTGCAATTATATGCATGAACCAAAGGTTTTACGAAGTCTTTGGGTTTTCAGAGTACCGAGCATATTAAGCAAGGTCCGGTTGAACCTTTGCACAGGATTGCTCCGGGGATGGTAAGAGCTGGTTCTTCTCTTTTGGATTCCTGCGAGATTGCAGAGTTCCTTTATGGTTTTGGAAGTCCAGGCCTTGGTCACTGTGCAAGCGCTCTGGGAAGCCGTAGTGCACAATAAAGTTTTCCCACAAACACTTAGCTACCGTGCGTGCTTTCTGATTAGGGGTTGGGACTGCAATAGCATATTTTGTGAAGTGATCTGTTATTACCAAAACATACTTCGTACTTCGCAAACCCTAGAACTGGAGCAGAAGCGAGTTTCTCAATGATGGTTGTGAAGGCTTCTTCACAGTCAGGTGTCCATCTCTCAGTAAATGGCTCTTTTGGATCAAGGTATTTCCCACTTGTGTTGTGTGGCTTAGTTCCCTTGCGTAATGGAGGGTAGCCGACAGGGAGATTCGTCAAGGGCTTAATGATCTTTGAATAATCATTAATGAACCTTCTGTAATATCCAGAGAAACCAAGGGATGATCTGAGTTCTTTGAGGTTTCGAGGCTTTGGCCAGGTTTTGAGGGCTTCCAGCTTCTCAGTATCAGTTTCAACTCCATTTTGGGAGATCACATGTCCCAAATAACGAACAGAGGACTGGAAAAATCTACATTTCTCTGGTAAAAGCTTCAATCCGTACTCTTTAAGGCAGTATAAGATTTTCAGGAGCCATTGTTCGCGTTCCTCAAGCGTAGTCTGATCATTAAAGAGTAATGTGATGTTTCACATTGGATGTATGGCCGAAATCTAAGTCATGTCTGGCAAATACCTCAAGCACAGAGTTAAGCTTTTCAGAGATTCGTTCCTTCCATTCTGTAGACAGTGGTGAATTTCTAAAGTCAAAACCAATGCTGGTTTTAAGAGCTGAATGCACTGGAGTTGACCCAGAATCACCAACATTGTGCTCTTGGGTAACTGTTATATACAGCATTTAACTCTGCAATGACTCTGTCTGGAGGAATAACATCATGGTCCATTTCATTATGCAGAGTTACCTTGACTTTGTGTGTGTTTACGGATGGAAGGTGGATTAAAGATCTTGCAATGAAAATTCCACCAGGGATGAATGTTGGTTCCCTCCCGCACAGTTTCACCAGGCCTAGGGGACCTTTTGCGCATTGTCCATGTCTCAACTGAAGTGTCTTCAGCACGGCGCGATACCCATAGTAAGGTGAGTAGTACTTAGAAAGTTGAGCTCCAAAGGATTCTTTATACAGAGTATCTAATGTGTTTGTTCCTATAAGAACTTGTGATGAGCCCTCTGTGCCAAGATCTGGGACAATTAAGGCTACTGTGGAGACATCAAATTCAGAACCAGTGATTTCTTTTGGGAAGGTGATTGCTACTTCAACATAACCTTCATAAGGTACTAGTTGGCCATTTGCTCACCTGACCTCCTCCCAGTTTCTGCTGCGCTGAACAACATGGTCCCTCCTCAATTAAATACAAATAGAGTCAAATACAAATACACTTTTACACATGAGGTATGGCAGCTATGTTTGGGAAGATTCTCATCAGCATTTATATGGAAATCAAATTAAGCGATGATTAATTGCATGCTGTGAGCATCTTCATCAGTCTCAGATATTACGGATGAGAGTTCTCTGACCGTTTTGACTAATAATGCCTGATTGTGCCTTATCACATGATCCAACATATGACGAATACACCAAGCCATGATAGTCACCTTGCTTAATGAAGACAACAAAAGCGTCTTCATTGGAATGGATAGAAAATGGGGATACAAACGGCAAAGACAGCCAAACTTGGACAGCATTTTTGCACTAAATCCAGATCTTGCACCTGATGAGGAGCTGGCACAGAGTCCAGAAACCCCGCCACCTCCAGTGTCCAACTCCATGAAAGTTAACAAGATCCCACCTAATAAGAATCGACGAACTGTAGCACCACCCAAGATAACAGTTGTAGGAACAACGCGGGTGCGGCCCAGCCAGCAGACAGAGCAGGCCCCTGCTGCCCCACCTCCTCCACCCATCCAGCACCAGACGTAGTCTACAGCAGCAGCAGAATGCTCGCCGGAAGTCCAACTGCGTGAAGGAGGTGGAGAAGCTTCAAGAAAAGAGAGAAAGGAGACGCTTACAGCAACAGGAGCTAAGGGAGAACAACACCCAATTATGTGTATGATCCGTGACTTCAGAGCCAGCCTTGACTACAGGCCACCGACAAACGCTGATCTCATTGAAGACCATAGAATATGTGTAGGTGTCAGGGCAAGGCCACTGAACAAGAAGGAGCTGAGCGTGAAGGACCTGGATGTCATCACCATCCCCAGTAAAGATGTGGTCATGGTCCACGAACCCAAACAAAAAGAGAATTTAACAAGATACCTGGAGAATCAGACATTTCGATTCGATTACGTGTTCAACGACAATGCCAAAAATGAAATGGTTTACAGATTCACCACCAGGCCAGTAAGTTTTGGAGGACGAATTCAGTCACCGAGACCATGTAAAAGAAAAATTTTATTTGGGGATCTTACAAACCTGGAGATTATCAGCACATCAGTAAACAATGCACATGGATCAGGTGAATGGGTAAACAGAATAAAATAATGCAATTTCTTTATTTCCTGTTTCAGGACTCGCCACTCCTTACCGGAGAAATCAGAATTCAAGAAGAGCACCAGTGGACGGGGTGTCCTGCTATCAGAGCCATTAGATCACTCAAGGTTCCGCACATTCAAGAAACCTGACAGGAGGGATCAGGCCCGTTCGAGTTGCTGCCAAAGGGAAGGGATTCCACACTTTGACCCTGCTGGACTGTCTCATGGCTCCAATAAAACCTGACCTGTACACCAAATAGGCTTCCCGCCATAGCACAATCCCATCGTATGCACACACATATACCACATACAACAAATAAATCTTGTAACGATTCAAATGAATCATAACTTCGATTCACAGGAAATAAACATTTTATTTTATTAATTTTTATTAATAATAAAATATTTTCAGATTATGACAAACCATATTAACCGTCAATAAAATTAATAATCTAACAAAACATTCTATAGCATTTAACTGTACAATTTTATATGATTTTATGAATAATATTACTTATAGAGCATTAACAATGTTTGCCTAAGCATATAACCTTAACTGCTCAGCAAAGCTAAGAACATAAGGGAAGCATAGCATAGCTACGTTTTAGCATAGCTAAAAACATGGGGTGGGGTTCCCGAAACGTTCGTAGCGCTAAGTACTTCATAACCTCGTAAGAAACGTACGAGGTTAAGAAGTACTTAGCGCTACGAACGTTTCGGGAAACCCACCCATGGGCGATAGGCGCCATCAGGCGACCATAACAGGTGACATCAACCATTTTCATTCGTGCACATGGTACCGCCATCTTACACACACAAACCACATTAAATGTGCAGGGCTCTGCAGATATATATATATATTTATGAACTGATCGGTAATGCTAACATCTTACATTTAATAAGAGACAAACTAATATCACACTGAGCACCATTCTGAACTAATTTTACAGTTATATAATCAAAACTATTTGTAATAACCGCTTTAATTCACAAAATGCATCTTACCAAAGCTCGTTAAAAACATTCAATGTCAATATGGGGTTCCAGGGCCTCGTGGATATGGTCTCTCATTCAGACAAAACTTAACAAACTTAACAGTTTAATCAGGGCTCTCAAGTTTTGGATTCATGTCGGAGTGTGAGAGTTGTTGACTGGGGGGGTGGGGGGGGGGGTGGCGTACGTTCATTGCTGAGCGGCGGGGGGGGGGGGGGGGGTTGCGAACGTAAGTTGTTGAGCGGGGTGGGGGTTTGTATATCGCGATCGATCGCCAGTGGAGGGCGACATAGATATGGATCGGAGGTAAATAAACTAGATTTTTTTTTCTCGCCGTGTGAAATCGGAAGTGTGGCGTGTGAAGACGGTCAAATGCGTGTGTCACACGCTCAATACGTGAGACTTGAGAGCCCTGGTTTAATCATATATGTAATGCTGCAGGCCGGAGCCCCGGTGGGCGTGGGTAAAGGGCGGAGCATGTGTCAATCATTTTCGAATGCAGCCAATCAGATAATAGACTTTTGTTGTCAATCAATTTTTATTAAGCCAATTATCAGCCAGAGTTAGCTGTCAATCATTTTTTACTGCAGCCAATCATCTTAACAGATCTGCCAAAAGAAGGCGGAAACTGCACGGAGAATCTCTTTAAACAGAAGTATATGCCGCTCTTACACAAAAGTAGCTGAATAAAAACATTAGAAGAGCCATGACTTTAGACATTTTTAAATAAAAGTTTAAAATACTTCTTACTTATTTTTCTGGAACGGCACTTTAATGTTTTTTTTCCTTTATTGCACGTATTGCATCATTTACATCATATATATATATGTGGCGAGTGTAAATTGTTAGCGGAGGGGGGGTGTAAATGGACACAAATTAAGTATTATATCGCGATCGATCGCCAAGTATAAACGCCTCCGCCGAGCTGAGCGTTGAGGAGCGATTTTGATTGGAGGATCGTGCTCTATTTTTTATTATAAATTTTTTTACTGATGCTGGTCCAGCGTGTCGCGTGTCACTGATTATGCCTCGGCGTGCCAACGGTGGCCCGCGTGCCATAGGTTGCCGACCCCTGCTGTAGAGCCTTTGAATATTAAAACCATTGTAGAAATTAAGTTCAGATGTGACCAGCAATGGAGCGCAAGTAAAAGGACGCGATCACACAGTCTCATTGAAAATGTAGGAGTTAATGAATAAAGTGCACCAACGCAAAACCCGTGACATAATCCCAATAAAGTTTGAAGACCAGTATTTTTTTATATAATCAGGCATTGCTTTTAATCGTCATAATTATGGAGGGCTAGCTAGATATCGTATGCTCACCGTGTACATCTTTCGCCAAGAGAAATTCGTGGGCAGAGTTTAATTACATCTTTGCGGGAGTCATTGAGTTGGATTAACTCTGATTTGATCAACTCTGTCCGATAACTCCAACACTCCATCGTCATTTGATTATATCAAAACAATACTAGTCTTCAAACTTTATTTGGATTATGTCACGGGTTTTGCGTTGGTGCACTTTATTCATTAACTCCTACATTTTCACTGAGACTGTGTGATCGCGTCCTTCTTTTACTTTACTTGCTGAGCTTAATTTCGACAATGGTTTTAATATTCAAAGGCTCTACAGCAGGGGTCGGCAACCTATGGCTCGCCGGCCACCGTTGGCACGCCGAGGCATAATCAGTGGCACGCGACACGCTGGACCAGCATCAGCAAAAAATTAATAATAAAAAATAGAGCACGATCCTCCAATCGAAATCGCTCCTCAACGCTCAGCTCGGCGGAGGCGCTTATACTTGGCGATCGATCGCGATATAATACTTAATTTGTGTCCATTTACACCTCCCCTCCGCTAACAATTTACACTCGTCACGTATATATATGATGTACAAATGATGCAATACGTGCAATAAAGGAAAAAAACATTAAAGTGCCGTTCCAGAAAAATAAGTGAGAAGTATTTTAAACTTTGATTTAAAAATGTCTAAAGTCATGACTCTTCTAATGTTTTTATTCAGCTACTTGTGTAAGAGCAGCATATACTTCTGTTTAAAGAGATTCTCCGTGCAGGTTCCGCCTTCTTTTGGCAGATCTGTTAAGATGATTGGCTGCAGTAAAAAATGATTGACAGCTAACTCTGGCTGATAATTGGCTTAATAAAAATTGATTGACAACAAAAGTCTATTATCTGATTGACACATGCTCCGCCCTTTACCCACGCCCACCGGGGCTCCGGCCTGCAGCGTTACCCTTCTCGGTTTAATTAAAACGGAAAGCTCAGCTGCATGTCCGTGCTGAACAAGCGCGAAGAGAAAAAAAATGGGAGCGAAAGTTCGTACCAACCTTCAAATTGTGAGTGTGGTAGGAGGGGCTTAAACCCGATTGGCTAGTAGCCTACTTCCTTAGTTCAAAGAAGTAAAATAAATATGCTTATATAATTTTATGTTTATATAATTACTGCTAATTATTCATTTTTACATTTAACCCACTGAGCAATATTTATATCTGGCTTACACCGGCATCAAGTCAAGCCAGGCCGCAGAGCCTTTCGCTGAGTTCCCAAAGCTTCTTGGCCGCGGCGTCGTCCCTGGCCTTGGCGCGCACCTTCTGTACGGCGCAGTCGGAGAAGTAGCACCCGCTCAGGTGCTCGATGCCTTCCTGGAGGGCACAGTGGAGAATGGTCTGGGCTCCGAACTCCACGTCCAGAAAGAACAACGTTGTGATGGGCGTCAAGATCATCTTCCACAACAGGTTTGCGTGGCGGCCTATTTCCGTACGTATGGCTCCTGTGGAGAGAAAAGAGGCTAATAAAATACCCTAACTTTATTCGCCTGTGGTTGAGTGGGTATACATCTGCTGTAGAGATATTCGCGTTGTGGACCGACCTGGATGAAGAGTATAGCAGGTTACGTTTGTGCCCTCGAGCCTCTTGGCCAATTCATGGGTGAACAGCACGTTGCAGAGTTTGCTGTGGGCATATTTCATGAACAAGCCTAAAGCGGAATTTCCCCGGCCCAAGTCTTTTTGCGTGCTGATACACTCGAAATCGATGGTTCCGATCTCGTAACCCCGTGAGGATACAGTCACCACTCTGCTGGGCGCGCACTCCTTCAGTCTGTCCAGCAACAGCACAGTTAACAGGAAGTGACCGATGTGATTGACGCCAAAGATCAATCCAATATCATCCTTGGTTTTGCCTTCCGTCACTACTCCTATATCCAGGCAAGCAGAAATAACAAATATTAAAATTCTAATTCGAAATATACTTCATGACGTATAAATGATAATTATGGGAAGGGAAATGGAGCTTTCACCAGCATTGTTGATGAGTACGTCCAGTCTGGGCTCGGATTTGAGAAAGTTCTCAGCAAAAGAACGCACAGACTGTAGACTGGCCAGGTCCAAATGCATAAACACGATCTCGTTGTTTCCACTTTGCTGTGAGATTTATGACAAACGGCCGTTAACCTCACGGTCAAGTTTTGTGTCGGCATCTATTTTCAGTGCTTTCTAGTATTTAGCCTTTAAAATCCCATTAATGATCAGCAAGGTCATTGTAAAATTCTGGTGGCTGTGTTACCTTTTTAATATCGTTGACAGCACTTTCAGCTCTTTGCTTGTCTCTGCAGGCGAGTATTACCCGTGCTCCTCTTTTGGCAATGTCCAGCGCAGTGGCCTTCCCGATACCTGTATTTGAACCTGACCATTGAATCGGGACATGCATTATTCATTACATGCCATTATGCAAATGTGGAGATCTGTTATGAAACATTATTGTCGCTATTTAAAATGACTAGTGATTCGCGCTTGCTGTAATTTCTACGAGAATCACGTTAGTACACGTCTTTAAAAATGTATTCATCATCGATGTAAACCGTTTTGCAGAGCAAAAAGCACGCTTATGCAACAGATGGATTGCCCGTTTTAGATGTGCAACGTTTGAATGTAGATTGCGCATAAACTTCGCGTATCGTGGCGCAATATCAGCATTAAAAATCAGAACACTTACCCGTTATGATAAACGTCTTCCCGTGTAATTTTACTGAGCTTTTGAACTTGGGTATTTTCAAAACCGTTAAATACAAAACTATGTACATGATGCCCAGCAGCACCCCGCCAAAGATCAGAAAATCCAACATCGTTCGCGGTTTGCTCTTAGGTCGTCTTGAAAGGTTCAGTGTTTTGAACAGAAAAGCAGCAACGGCACAAACGCCACTTACAGGGCCGGCGCCAGAACATATACAGTGAGGGGGCGTCAGAAAATTTCGGGGGGGCGAACGTAAGTTGTTGAGCGGGTGGGGGGGGGGGGGGGTGGCGAACATAAGTTGTTGAGCGCGCGGGGGGGGGTGCGTGTAACGATTGTCGAGCTGCCGAGGGGGCACCATGTAGCGATTGTTGTAAAGTAAATGGGTCTTATTTTTTTACATTGAGGGGGCGGGACACCTCGCCTGAGGGGGCGACGCCCCCATTCGCCCCCCCGTGGCGCCGGCCCTGGCCACTTGGCCAACCTGGCCAACACCCAGTCTGCACGCGCCTCACTTTGCCTCCTACGTCAGTGGGATTTCATTAGCGCGCACGTCTGGAGTCTCAGTCTGCAGCACCTGCAGGACTTGATTACGATTAACGAGTAAATAACGGTAAGGGTGTAAGCAATACAAAATCTTGCACGTGGCAGCTGGGTAATGATCCATGAAGGTTCGTCGCGGATGTGTGCTGGGGAAGCGGGAGGAACGTGCCGTCTCAAACACTGATAACACAAAGCTAAATCTATACATCATCTTCAGTGTCTCAACTGAGCGCTCAGGAAAATACGCAACGGGTCAGTGTTTCTAAAGCATGTTATTTAAAATCTTTAGATATTTACAGTTTGACAGACAAGAAACTGGTCAAAATTGTAATTACAGGGTACATGAAACTGTTCTGATGAAATCTCTTTGAAACAGACATATACATAATGACTACAGTATTGAAGAAAAGGAGGACTTAACACTTTGATAGCTACAGAACATCGACCAAATGAGGTACTATACAAATATAAAAGCCAAAATGGTATATACATGGAATCCAGTGATTCCCTTATCACTGGTTTTTAAACAATGGATTCCTTTCATATCAATCTGGTGTGTGGATATTTCTATATTCACACAGGTACATGGACATAGATACATAGACATATATACACCATGGACACGTCTTCAAATGTGTTGGCACACATCTGAATAGAGGGAGGCTACCGTGAGGGTAGCAGTGTGGAACAAGACCATTACTATACTTCAAAATACAGTACACATTAAATAAAAATGAGTAAATAAATGTTTTAATTTTATGAAAAAAAGCATGTTTATATAAAAACTATTGGTACTGGCACAAAATAGAACATGTTCTGATTTCTTTACAAGTGGAAACATCTCGCCTTCTCATTGGTTCTCAGAATATCAAGAACGCCCAATCCCTTTTAAAAATGCAAGTTCAAAGAACTCAACTTTTGCATTTACATACACAAAAGAAAGTTTCTATGTGCAACTCGCCCACAAAATCAGAGCCTCTGAGGAGAGGAAAAAAGAAAAAATACTTCACCTCATGCAAATGTATGAACAATTAAATAATTACAAAACAAGCGTACATTCTGTACAAGTCTGAGCTCCTGGGGGGGGGGGGGCTTCAGAGGCAAAGGGGGCTAAGGAATGGGGTTGTGGTGCAGCACTGGCACTTGGTGGATCTGGGGGATGGCCTTGGCCAACGGCTCCCCCTGCTGGCCGGTGCCGGGCATGGGCACGGGGCTGCAGCCGACGACGCTGGCTGCCTCTTCCTCTTTGGGCTGCCGGCTGGCGAACTCCGTGATGCTGAAGACGAACTGGAGGCACCCCAGCTTGATGCAGCTGCCGTGGTGGAGAAGGGCCGTGCCTTCCCAGCCTGCCCCGCTGCCTCCGATCAGGCTCGAGCCGCTGGCCTTGCAGGCACAGGGGCTGGCGGGCGGCTCGCTGGCCTGGCTTCTCATCACGCCGCCCCGGGGCAGGACGCCCCCGCCGCCTTCCTGCTGTTTCCTCTTCTTACAGCGGCCTGAGGGAGAGAGAAGACCATCGTGTGGGTGGGGCCTGGAGCAAGAATCAACCTGAAAAGGGCGATGTACAAACAAGCGAACCTGGAGATCTAAACCAAATCCTGATCCAGCACCTGTTTACAGTGACTGCACAGGGTGGTTTTCACATAGTTGGGCAACCCATGGCTTATACAAGATCACATTAGACAACACTGTCCTACTGATATTTATAGCTGCATGAAATGAACCTTCCACTACCATCAAATATAACCCCCCACCCCCAATTACCATATTAGCCACACCCTCTTTTGTTCTTGACCACCGGACCACTGTAGAATACAGCAAGCAGACCACTTTGCGCACGCCTGTACGCGCTTTGCACTTACGAATAATGCTCTGTACTTTGGACACCAGGCTGCTGGATGGGTTTGGACCCGCCTTCTCGGAGAAGTCGCACGAGTACAGCACATTGTCCACCGTCGTCCCGTGTTCGCTGTAGTTCAGCAACTCGTACTGCTTCGTGTTCTGAGGGAGCACGGAAACGCTCTGTCACCAAAACGCTCGCGGGCGACATCCCCGTACCCCTACCTCGGTCTTCAAATTGCAACGTTCAAAGCCACGTATTGATCTCGCGCGTGAACGGAAGAAGGTGAAGACGACGTTGAAGTGGGTTACCTCATCATAAAAGATGCAAGCGTGCTTTCCCGACACGTAATTGCAATGGCCGTAATTGGTAAGGCACACATCCATGTCGGCACCTGCGGGGAAAATGTCCAAAATCTGGTGAAAACCTTCCACCCACCCTGAGGACGGTGGACTGCACTAGGGAGAGCCACTCACCAGTTCCGATGTAAAGGCTTCTGTAAGACATGCTGACCGCTGCACCCTTCCCCGACAGAGGATAAAATGTAGCTCTGGCCTGGATGTCTTTGTTTTGTGCTGGGAGAGGAGGACAGTTCCCAGTTAATTGACTTCAGGCCTCCGTCTTTACGTGATACTTCTCGTTCGCAGTTAAAGGGTGAGTGTCACGACGTGAAACACGCGGGGTAAAAACGCGCGATGGTGAGCACTCGCGTCGTACCTTCTGTGCGCCGGCTCTGCCGCACGAAGGGGGTGGCGGCCGGAGATGACGGCGTGACGACGGGAGTGGGAGGAGCTTTTGGCTCGAGGAGCTGCTGGATCCGCTGCCAAGCCAATATCTTGATGAACCTCTCGTCCAGGGCGTTCAGCTCAACCTCTGCGAGAGAAGCACAGGTTTGGGGCCCAGATAAGGAGGGCAGAAAGCAGCAGACGAACCGCTTTCACGGTTCGAACTGTTGTAGAGACAAACTCACCTCCGCACCCCTTCATCATACCCTTCAGACAGCTGGACAGGTCTCCCAGATTTAAGAGCTCTGACCCGGGGCTTTGTGCTGCCACGTCGCCACTAAACTTCCCATCTGAGGATTACAAGAATGAAAGGTTAGCACTTTCAGTCTCTCTCTCCAACTTGGTCCTTGACAAACACCTAGTCACTTTAATGCAGTACCAGGACTTACCAGTGGAGGGTGCTGAAGAAACCTGACAGCTGGCACTACTGTCTGGGGCCGCTTGCAGAGCCGTGACGGCCGGTGTCCCAGAGACGTGCGAGGACGTCAATCGTTTACCCATCACGGCCATCTGCCCCCTCTGTGAACTGGGGGAAGTGCTCTGACTGTGAGCTGGAGGGGAGCTGTGCTCGGATTTGACACATGCTGCGGCCGTTGGCTTCGGGGCAGTGCAGGACTTTGAAGTCGGATCCTCAGTCTTAACAAGTGCAGAGCTGGTGTGATTGATCAGGTCAAGGGTTACGGGCAGAGGGGCAGGCGGCACGAGAAGGTGGGTCGCGCCGAGGCCAAGCGTGGGGTGCTCGCCTAGCCTGTGCTGGGTGTCACCCAGGGGAGCGGGGCAGACCTGTCCACCGTTGGCGTGGGCCGGTCTGTCCAAGGGGCCGTTGGTGGTCCCACAGCTCCGGCACGTGCTGTCTGTGCAGGACCCGCAGGCAGGATGGCTCTCGCTGGAGATGGCGCCGAGCTCCGTCTTACCAGAGGGCGCTGTGTCCATGGCGCAGGAAGGGTACGCAGAGCTGGGCTCGCCCACGCATGGCTTCACGTCCGTCTTCTCCGCCTGCATTGTATCCCGCTGCCTGGTGGACAGGTGCCTCATGATGCTACACTGGAGCGAAATCACGTCTCGGAGCCACTGCAGGGGAGAAAACCAGAGGCCAAAAGGTCAAAAGTGAATCCGCACAACCTGTACAGCACAAACCTCGTAGTCCTTGGCATTATGTTGTTGCAAACATATAGCCCAGAACTGGATATCTTCTTAGTCTGATTATACTTGACTGAAACAACCCATGTAAAATGAAGGGAATCCCAACTTTGTCATCAGAGAACAGTTGGGTGATATCCCTGCTTAAGCAAACCCCCTGAACCTGGTAATCAAGTTCAGTCAGCAGTGTGGGGGGTAAGGAGACCACCGCACGCTTCAGACCTGCCGCACACGGGCTGTACACACCTGTTGCTGCTCGTCGGTGCTGGTGTAGTGCTGCGTGGGGGAAGGTTCCAGAACACCCGAGCAGATCAGCTCACCATCCCGGATTCCGGCAGACGGAATCATCACAGGCGGATTCTCGTACTGCGATTTGATGGCATCTGGGACCTGCGGACAGGGCCAACTCCGTTACCAATCACAAATGGGTCTGAAACTCCCAAAGAATCCGACGTGAGACCATTCAGCTGGGTGTGTGTTTTGAGATCGATGTCTAACCTTCAAGGCTTTCTTGCCGTGACTGTGCAAGGCTCGTCGCGTAGGGGGGTGCTGGCGGTGTATTCGCTGCAGGAAGTCTACTTTGACAGCATGCTGGGATATGCGGTCCTGAAAGCGGTCAAAGAGCTGGCAGCGGTTACTCAGCGTCAGGCTTCTCTGATTTAGCTGAAACAGAGGCGGGATGAACGCAACAGACAAGAACAACTGTTAATAAAACAATCATTAAAGTTTCCACATAGACAAGTGGTCAGATCTCATTCACAATGATCTTTGATTAACTTAATGGGAAACTACATTTAAGAGGGGACAGTTCTGGACATGGTGCTGCTTACCACCAAGTGTTCGATGTGGTTGGGGCACATCCACCTGCCCGTGGGCATGGCGGTGAGAGGCGGGTCCAGACAGTCCATGTGGAACAGCAGCGGGCAATAATCGCACTGGATCAACGGCGCCAACCTGCAACTCCTACAACAAAGCGCGCCCCACAGAGATCGACTGCTGTGTTAGGCTCACGTTCCACTTTGGTCTTAAAAAAACCCACAAACCATCTGTGTAGACATTATCCTCAAGTAAATACGGTCAACCTATTTTAAGAGAAGCTCTCAGCCTGGGTGGATTGGCTCTTGCCCTCTGGGGCAGCCCAAGAGAAGTGCCTGATGAGAAGAGAGAAAAAAAAACTCCTCACAGAAGAAATGCCCACCCTGGCATATTTAGCTGGGAGCCAAGCAGAGGTGTCAATTCCAGGTTCAGAAAGTAAAAGTCCTCACCAGGATTTTGCTCAGGCTTCCTGGATTGTGTTGATTCCACTAATTTTACCTGGATTGCACTAATTAGAAAATCTAGCAAGCTTGAGCAAAATCCTGGTGAGGACTTTCTTTCTGAACCTGGAATTGACACCTCTGGAGTCAACTGACCTCAACTTTGCACATTAGGAAAAGCTGAATGGTCTCCTAACGGGTGTTACGTAGTCACGACCCTACAGTCGCAGGCCACTCAGCCCCCAAACACATCAGTTCTTTAAGGCCTGCAGCATTCCAGGCAGCGGAAGTTACTCCAACCACATCACATTTTTTCTAAACTTTTTTGCTGACTGCTCTTGAGAAAGTTACACTTAATTGCTTAATAGAACCAAGCATGAGGTTGAAACGTAAAACACCATATTGCACCACTTCTACCAGCATGTACAGAGGGAAGATCATTTGTACAAATTAACATCGGAACGCTGAGACAGCAGTCACCACAAAGACCAAACAAAAACCCACACACAAATGGTGTCATACCCATACACAGTCATTCTAAGTAGCGCAGCCATTCAACTGTCCCTTCTAACTAGCACATATGTCAAATATCTACTTTTGTGCATCGTGTCCAGAGGAGTACAAACCAATACAGTAAGAGACAACTAATTACAGGGTATAGATATATATGTTTCAACATAAACTCATCTTTTAACATCTCTTTGAAAAGAAACAGGAAATAAACTACTGAGGACTTGAACTGCACAAAGCATGTCTCTGGTCTTCAACAGCCATTTCCTTGGTGCAACATTTTATATTCTTGGTTAAATACATTTAAGGCACAAAATGGCAAGACATTTGACCAAGATGTTTACCCTGAGGAATAATTTACAACAAAGTACTATTAAAAACAGCATTAAAGAACCGCTAGCAGACATTGGGGCATGCTCATTTGGGTGCATATTTTCAAAAGTTTTACCACTGCAGGAATGGCACCCAAACTGCAGCTTACATACAACCGTCTATGCTGACCGAATCTGCCCGTGTGGCCGAGTTGTGAGCTCTCTGTTGAACTCGCTGTTGAATTATTGACTAGTTAGACCTACATTTCATTTTCAATCAGCAAAAGTGACGTGGTGGGACTCCGGTGCACCGGGCGTTTGGTGTGGTGGCTGAGACACAGCCATGCTAGTGCTGCTCCTCGTGAAATGGAACAGCTGACTTTTTAAAAACCCAATTCTGCTCCATGGTCCTAATTGGCATATACGCCAATGGCAGCAGTTCGAAATATTTCCCAGAAGCACTCTGAAAGGGCGGTACCTGCTGCAGGTGTAACACACTCTGACAGGCAGCGGGACCAGCCCATAATGGTCCAGCTCGTGCTGCGGACGCTTCACGTTCTTCCCGGTCATCTCATCTTTCCTCCTCTTTTTGCTGGTTCCTGAGAGAGAAATCAAAAGGGGGGGGGGGGTGTAAGCTGTACGGCGAGAGGCTGAGAAGCGACCACTGCGTATCCACTCGGGCCCCGTGGAGCTCACCCGGAAGTGCGGTAGTGCAGGTGAGGTCGTTGGGGAGCTGGAACTGCGTGGGGTTCCTCTGCATGGCGGCGGCGATCAGCAGGTCGAAGGGCCGTTTGAGGGTGGCGGTGGTGCCGGCGCTCTCGGGCTCCGAGCCCTGCGCCTCGTCCTCCACGTCCAGCAGGTCCTCCTCCATGTCGTTCTGCTCCGAGAGCGTGGGCGTGTCCGTGGAGGAAGCGTTGGAGGTGGGCGTGGCCGGCCGGCTGCTGGGCCGCCGCTCGAGGAGACGCACCTGGGCCACGGCCGCGCGAAGGCCCGTCCCACCCACGGCCACGGTGGGGTCCAGGCGGAGGGTCCCCAGGTCCAGCTCGGCGGCCGGAGACGGGGCTTGCTTAGCCAGCATGAGGCCGTTGATCTGTTCCTTCTTCTGTTCTCGCTTCTGCAAAGAAAGAGTAGAGCAATGCTTAGCACTGCCAAAAACTTCGCATGTAGTGGTGCTAGTGACATCTTTCTTCCTTACTTGTCTTAAGGGTTAATGACACACAACTTGCCCCCATTCCACCCCCACAACCCAAGCCTCACCTTCTTACGAACTGTACAGCGATGACACATCCAATCACCAGGGGGCAGCATTTCCCTGCTAAGCGGTGGGTTACTGGAAGAAAATTTTTTATAGCAAGGGGTAAATACAAACAAACAAGCAACAAATGCTGCATAAAGTGCCCTTAAACACACTCAGGACTACAGTTTACACAAATAAAATACCCAAATGTTACTACAGAAAACTTTGCAATAGATTGAGGATTCCCTATGATGCATGTGGTCAAAACTCCCCCCCCCCCCCCCCCCCCAAGACTAAAATGGCAGTTGGCAACAGTAAAGATTCAAATCAAGCAAATAAAACCTTTTTAGACACAGGCGCCACTTGAGGTTAAAAAAAAAAAAAAAAACTACCCCATTTTAGCCACATAAAATGAACACTGTCTAGTTTATGTTGCCTAACATAGCTGGTTTACGTTCCTTCTGGCAGCACACACACTCACTTTGCAAACTTAAGACAAAAAGTGGGTTTAGACAAAACGATCCGTCACTTCTCATCCTTCCAAGAGTAAACACTCCGCTCTGTGTATACCGGAAGACCAGAGGTACTCTCCAAGAAAGGGGCCTCTGTTAGCTAATCCTCAGCCCACATGCAGAACCCCAAGCACATGGCCTTCCAACACTCATCTGAGCCCCAGAGTTTCCATTTTTGTGCCACGGGACACCGAACACAATCATGAATGGGAAGGCTCAGCGGTGGCTCTTCTGGGTTTAACCTTATCTTCACACCGCTCTCCTTTTTGGGATGCTGGCTTGCCTCACAAACCCTACAGGAAGAGGTGTTTACACCAACTATCCCCTCCAAGGTACGTTCTGAGATTTGAGGTCCTCTGCCGTCAACTTTTGTTTTTGCAAGCACCACCTTTAAACACGTGGTGCAGTAGACACCCCCCCAGAACAAAAGCCACGCTCCGACTCTCAGCCTGCGCTACATGCAAATGAAGGAGAACCCTGCAGAGAAGGTCAGTTCAGTTCACGCCGGGGTTATTTGAACGTGGCGATAGTCGAAAGCTGAACTTGATGAAAGGCAGGTGAGACTGTGGGCGGTCTCGGGCACGTCCAGGCACCGGGCCAAGGACCTCGGAGCACAATGCGTGCTGGATAGGTTCCGCGTTGTGTGGGTCTCCAAACTCACATGGATTCATTTAGGCTTGCTAAAAAAAAAAGCGGAACACCAACGACATGCAAAAAGAGAACTCAAGCATTTCGGACTCCTCCAGCGAAAAATTCGTAATGTTAGCCGTGGTAATAAATCCTTACCAAGTTAGCACATGGAGCCGTATGGCAAATGCGAAAAACTGCTCAGAGAGCGTGCTGGGTGCTTTCTGAAGAGTGTTTGGCTACAGATGTAATACGTTAATTATGGTGTGTTTGTTTCCCTGTTATACCGTCAGTGCGGCATTTCTGGAATACTCTCTACAACATTCGGTTGCCCTGCATGCAGAGGTGATTATTTACACAGCCCAGCGACCCCAAACCTGAACCCGTGGATATATAGGCCTTCAAAGATGCAGAAATCCACACCATGTACAAACATTAAAGAGCCTGCTCTACATAACCCTGGCAGCTGCTATGTCGATACCAGTTACACTGAAGTTTATGTCGACAGCTCACTTCAGGATAAAATCAACCACCATCAAGACCTAATCAGTTCTTTAGAACTGCAGAACCCACTACAGCTCGCTCAACATTTGTGTGACCACCAAAAGTAAGCATCTGATTCTCTCTCTCTGACCACCTTTATTATTTCACCTTTATTTATTTTAACAACCTGGCTAAGAAGGGAAAACAATTAACACTTTACACTTGGAAAGTGGCAGTTCCACGGTAACGGTCTACAGTTTTGTCACGGGATTACACATTCCGTGACACTCATAGGGGAAAAGTAGCAACTAACATTTTGACCAACGCCGGCATAAACTCTTCTGCCTCGCGAGGGACACGCAAGCAACATGAATGGAACGAATTGTCTTCTGCTCAACATTTCGTTGACCCAACACTTCAACATTTCGACACCCATGAGCTGCCTACCAGCACTGCAAGTGGAAAGCGGCAGGGCAGTGATCGCAGCAGAGGAGATCCCCTCCTTCACGGCAACTGTCGCAGGTGTCGTGGTTGGTGGCGCGGCCCGTCCTCCTGGTACTCCGGTCCAATTTTCGACTCCTTTTCTCGCCGTCCTCCGACTTCGGGGGTGCAAGCAAAGTCTGGATTTGCTGAAAAACAGAGAGGGGACGGCTGAACGCGTTGTATCCGTCTAGTAATAGGAGACCCAGCGGCTCTCTTGTAAGAGGCGTAAGCTTGTTAGCTAGCCACTAAGATTTCCAACACTAATCACAACCGAGCGTGTCGCTTACTTTTTTATATCCTGCAGTGGACATCCGCTTCGCCGTGAGCGGTTCTGCTAATATCTAGCTAGCTACTTTGATATCTGAGAGCGAACCATCATGCTAGCTAGCAAAAAAAAATATATTATGGCGTCCACCCTCCTTGGCTTGACTCGAGACGTGTCAGCCATTGTTGGGCCCTGACTAGCAGGCTAGCTAGCACAAGCGATATAACATTAGCCATGTAGCTTCGTGTGCGCACAGCTAAGTGACACATGGACACGGTTCGTTTAAGACTCCCCTAAAATGTGTAATAAAACCAGAACCGTACAACGTAGCGAACCAGCCGGATAAAGGGAGAGCTAATGCCAAGTTATTCAGGTGATAGCCAGATAGCTACTAGTTCCTAGCTTTAGTGGCTAACGAAATTGCTAGCGCTACCACAGGCTGCCATCTCCATCAGCCGGTGAATCGTCGGATTGACAAAATAATGAACGTCAACCACACACCACTGTTATATATATTTTGTATTTCTAGTTGTGGTTACTGACCTCCATCAGACCGCCCGAAGTATCCAGGTCGTACACAATCGTCGGGGTCTCCATTTTATCCCACATTCAAACTGTCGAGGTTAGCAGTCGGGTCAGCGGAGCGATGCAGCCAAGCTATTAGCTACAGTCCCAATTAGCTACAGTCCTTGGAAGGGGGAACTCGCCCCGTAACCTTTCCAAATAAATAACGTCCAAATGTCCCTGTCCGAGAAGACTCTTCCTCTCAGAGGGACATGTTCGACCCAGAAACACTCGTCCCGGTCGAGTTTTAACGCAGAGATCCTCTAATGGCGTCAGCTCCAATGTTGTGCTAGGTGACTGTTTAGCCAGCTAGGTGGACAGCTAACAGTTTTTTTAAATATAATCCAATGAAACAAACCAACCGTGTGTTTCCAAAAGACGTAAATGGCCAAGCAAGCAGTTGTGTGTTTTCTACAGCAACAAAAATAACTGCATTCGGTGTCCACAAGCAGAAGACAAGTGGAGAGACGAAGAGAGAAGCAGCCTCCGGCCTAGCTGAGGCCTAGCCCGTGTGTCGCCTGCTCCTCCTCCCCTGACGGTAGCTAGCAGAGATGCAGGATAAAGACGCCAAATCGCCCTCGTCCATGATGCAGGAAACGAAACATCGGAGGCAACGGGAACGCTCCCCCAGGAACGGAGCGGGTATCGTGCGGACCGCAGCTGACGCGAGGCCGTTCAGACCGCGAACGCATCCGAGATAACGGTGGAGATCATTGTTGTGATGAATAAACGCCGCGCATCCAGCCCGACAACACTGCTCGCCACATCCTCCCCACACAGTTGGCGCAAAACTTGCGTGGAACGGCGTCTGCGCATGCGCCGTGCTGCCGACCTCGGAGCCATCTTGGAAGAAGGTTCGTGATTGTGTTGTCGGAGGAATTTTCCACATTCAACAGTATTTTACTTTGGCTGTTCATACATATAAACGGCGCGGTTATCGGCAGGGTTTATAACTCCACTTTAACTTATTGCGCCAGGTGTCTAATTCCGTTTTTATCGGTGTAGTTTCACGGTGCCGTTTGTGCCATTGTGAGCTTTTGCGCCGTTACACTGTCTCAATATTTTCCGGGTCTATGATTGGTCTGTTCAGTTGACATTGACACTATGCACCAATGAGATTCTTGAATCGCTACATAGATAACCGTCTCGGGCTATTTAGTTGGTTTACTGCAGAGTAATTTAGGCCAACGTTGCTTCACAACCGGAAAAAACGGTTTTATGGCATAGCTAGAACATGTGCAGGAACTGTTAGTTATTAATAATACAACTAGGTGAGCTACATATCACTTAGTTTAGTAACTGTTTTTAAGCGCTTTTAAATTAAAGCGCTTTTAAATACATCGCCAATGCTACATATACTTCACAAGAATGATCTTTCCGACTCTCACTTCAAATAAGTGTGCTGTATTTATTAAATTGGCTTGACAAAGACAACATTCTGTTCTCCCTATTATTATTGAAGTTGTTCTCATATTTTTCCAAAGTAGACAAATAAATCATTGTAGTTTTTGTATAGTCAGTTTATTTACCAAGTCTTTAAGAAAGAAAACCCCCATGCAGACGTTCAGTGGTTCAAGTGTAATAAACAGACTGAATAATGATGTTATTATTATCACTTGTCTTAGTGTCACTGTGGCATAGTTAGATAATATTGGACAGTCAATTATCTCAAGCATGTCCCCATCTTATGGATACAGACCTTTTCACCTGGGATTTGGGAGTCCCAGAATGAAAAGCCCTCTGATACTGTCCTGTTTATTTTCATTCACACATATCGTGTGCTTAGTGAAGAGGTAAAAATAACCAAAAAAAAGGATGGATCAACGATGCTGAAGTGCTACAAAAATAAGATCATATTGTCCACCATTTTCCCAGCATTGGCAGAGGTCCTCTGGAGAAAAAAATACTGTACAAAGAGCTGAGCAATAAAAGGGACGGAACAGGAGGGTGGAGAGACGAGGATCAAGAGCTGTCTCAGAAGACCTGTTGAACATGGACATCCAGTGTGGAACAGGCCCTAAACACACATCTCACAGTCCCCTGCCTCCTGCAATCATAAGCATATTTATGACTTTTTTCGAGCAGCAGTGAGTGTTAAATACCAATGCAGAATAAACATGTGCCATTGTACTGGCTGGCATGTAAACATACGATCTGAGTGATGATAAATGTTATTAATCAAGCTGTACAAATAATACAAGGAATTTTGGCCCAGTCTGCTTCATAGACTTTAGCTTCCAGATATGACATCAACAAGCCTAGAACGTTCAATCATTTTAGTCCACCTAAATGTGACAGTAAATGTAATTCTTAGGTTGTGATATAGTAAAGATGTTCAATGTATGAAGAGATGATTTATTGGCATCTGATGCACAAAACAGATACATGTAAATATCACATGAAACCAAAAGTACACAGAAGGGCTTTTATCATCAAGAAATAAAACAATAAAGATTAAGTATTAAATACAATGAATAAGTGTGGAGTATAAAATAATGGATTAATCTGACATAGTTGGACTTCAAAGCAAGCATTTGACTAACAGTGCACAGTGGATGCAAATATTAAACAGCCATTCAATGACCAGGAGTCACATTCAGTACACAAATTTAAGACAAAACAAATGAAATAATGATGAAAACAAAGACTTACAGTTCTATGATTACAACATTAAAACACAAAGATTCGCTGTGAGTGTTTTTGGTTGAGCTTTAAAAATACAGCTTGCTTATGCCACATGGCGTATCGCACAGGCCTGACTGCAGGACGTCACGTGCTTGGCGCTGATTGGACAGGGGCGACCCTCTCGTGATGAGAGTCGGGTGCGAATGTGTGTCACCACCAGGTCCCCTCACCTCACTGCTCTTCAGATGGTGCAGTCACACCGGGGCAGCCCAACTCGGAGCTGTCAATTAGCACGGAGAGCCGTTCGAGGCTGGGAGAGAGGGAGGTAGGGTCCCAGCCAGCCAGGTCCAAGGGCAGAGCACACAGATGCAGACAGATCGAAACACATGGTGAGAAACACCCCCGTTACCACAGTAAGTGATCATGCTCCAAAAGATCCATGAACATTCATATAAATCTGCATGATTTATGCACTCGATGGTGTGACGAGGGTGTACGTTGTGAAATGTACTTGGATAATGGCAGCATCTTGTGACAGTGAGCAATACTACAGTGTGAATGTGTTTCCAAGATTTAGCCTTCAGACAAAGGGATAGTGCAACACATTACATAAAAATTGGAACATTCACTGAGGTGCTTTGTTCAAGCTACACACAGTGGCATCTGCATTTCCTGTATTATGTGTATATCCCCCCCAAGACCAGTCAGGCTTCAGTCAGTATTGGACACTGGGAGTCATTAGCTGGTTCATCTTAATTGCCACCAGATTTATCAAAAGTAAAGCCAGAGGTCTCGGATGAGAATGGAACTGGTATGAAGATCGCCCTCTGCTGGTGAGGAGATGGCAGGACTGACATGGGAGGTGAAGCTGAATAGTCAGAAAAGGATGGCGGAGTAGTGGGTGTCAAACGTCCCTTGGGTTCAGGACGTCCATACTTACTCCAGTTTCGTAGATGGGGTTGTCGAACGCAGACTCCTCCGTCATGTTATCGTAACGCGGGGAGGATGAGCGGGGTACGTGGAAGTTCTTACCCTGGACTCTGGAGAAATGACACAGTTCAGAAAACCCTATTGGCATTACACACTTGCGCCGACTGACATTTAAGTCAAGGCATTGCAGCAAAACATCTAGGAGCACACAGAGTCTACTCACTTGGAGAAGTACAGATAAATGGCTATGACAACCAGTAACACCAATGCAACAGGCACCATAACTGCAATAGTAATGTTGGTCCTCTCTGCACCAAAGTCAGAGCTGACAACTAAATGAAGGAAGCAGAAACATGGATGACATCACTACAAGCTACAAATACATTGGTAAAAAGCTAAGAATACGTTCTATTGGCTGGCTTAAACCTTCCTCTACACATACAGACTTATTTCACATGAATAATTAATTCATATAATTTTGTAATACAGTGCCTCGATTACAGCATATTATAAAACTGCAATGAATACTTCGAAGTTGCACCTGTCATTAGCAGAAATAATAGTTATAGCAACTGACACTGCGGTTGCAAACTTTTAAAGAAGTCCAGCCATCTGGCAAAATATCACTGAACTTTGATCACTTGATTTAAACTCCCAATCTGTGAATGTCTTACCATCCAGTCTACGCCCATTAACATCACCCATGGGGGCTAAGAAAAAAAAAAGAAGACATTTTTAGAAGCATAATTGAAAAACCAGAAGCAGAAATACCAAAACAAAAATGGATTACTCTGTAAAAATCACCCCTTGCGTAAAAGTGATTCAGAATGCTGACAGAACTTTAGGCACTTAAAATAATGGAGGCTATTAAGGGAAGCCTTTGATTAAGTATTCTCATTTTCTCCAAATGGCCTCTCGCTAGTTCTGTAGCCTAAACGGTTCTATTCAATTTGCAGCTTTAAACAGGAGACATCAGTTGAATCAGCTTTCAATTAAACTAATGACTTCAATTAAAAATTTAAGAGCCAAGATAGCAAGATAAAAACAGCACTAAAAACATCATTGCCTGTTCCACTGCTACAAGTGCGCGTCCCTGGAGCTTATTAACTTAACACAGGCTTACACTGAGGGTTTGAGCTTCTATACCATGATAACTGGTTGTCCTGGTTACTACGAGAATCCATAGACAACTGATTCTGGGCCCAGCCTGTTTTGACCCTACAGAATGTGGCATAATGTTACCTACCCCTGCACACAGGAGGCACGGTACTCCACTGAGAGGGGTGTCCCGGGAGGCAGCGGATGGTGGCCTCCCCATGGAGCTGATAGCCAGGGTGGCAGGTGAAGGTGAGCGTCTCCCCAGCCTGGAAGAAGGCTTTCTCTGTGCTCTGAATGGCGTTTGACGGGGCACCTGGGTTACTGCAAGGTTCGTACCTCTCAGCTGGAGAATAATACAGTTTAATTAACGACAATTGTTAATATCTATTTTATAAGAGCTGAGAGAAAGTTGGATTTTGTGTGATCATAGGACTTTATCTGTAATTGTCTTGAGATCCACTAGGTGGAGACAGAGGGTAACTACAAGAGGGTAAACTTATGCAGAATAGAAGTTGTATCTCTGTTATGGCATGCAACACGAAACATCTGATCACATGTGCGTGAACACAGCAGGGATCAATCCATTTGTTGAGACTTACGGATACACTTTGGCCGCCTCTCACTCCACTTGGGATCCGCAGCGTCTCGGCCGTAGCAGGTGAGGAGGCCCGGTCCGGTCAGCGAGTAGCCCTTATTACACACGTACTGTACAGTTGAACCCACAGCAAACTGGGAGCCAGTCACCACCCTGTAGCTGTGATCCACCATGCCTGGGTCCTGACAAGCCACTACTGTGGAACACACACACACACACACACACACACACACACACACACACACACACACACACACACATTCACAAAAATAGACTAATGAGGCAAATTTTGGCCTGCTCATCACATTTGCCTTTTCTGGGTGAACTCAGCAGAAATCATTTAATTAACCTCAAGGGCTGGAGGAGGTTTCTCTCTTGATCTGAACTTGCAGGAGAGTTGTGACCCATGAAAATGTGTAAAAAAAGTGACAGCTGTGGAAAAAGAGAGGGACGCTGCTGACCACTCTGAGCAGCCCACAGGACACAATATGGTCCACATTAAAAATGGAGAGGTTAGATATTGAGGCCTTCTGGCTGTTGGCATCCTATGGACAGAGGAGATTAAAGTTTAGGAATGATGAAAGAGCTAAAACCTGACAACAAAGCTAGACAAAAAGATGAATGCTCTATCTAGACATCAATCTAGAAATGGACTTACATGTTTTTCCATTCCTATAGTGTGATGGTCACTATGTAAAATCGTTCAAGCTGTAAGCTTTTGTTTAAGCGTTTGTACATGGTTTCTTGAATGGTAATAACAGTCTTTGTTGAATCTTTCTGAATTATTCAGTTCTCCATATAGTACCACACGCTGTAAGCATAATAAAAAAATGCAGCAGTTTTTACTTACAACCTGTAGGTGGCAGCTGTTCTCTAAGAGGTTTACTTTCCCATTACCGCTGCATGTTCATTCCCTGGCCACGTTTCTCACAATCAAGACAAACCGACACAGCCCAGTGTGCTAACGGAGACAACGATTTTTACGCAGGGGCAGTCAAGCTAAGCGCTTACCAGCAGCGTTGAGTCTCCCCTCGCCAAGACGTCTTTACGAGCGTAATTCACTGCACATGCACCTTCACCAGTCCCACAGGGAGATGATGTAATCACCATTTAATGGCGTCTCTCATTAAACCGTATGCCTTGGCTCTGAATGGGTATGAGTGAATGGATCGGGATGTCTGTATTCATAGAGACAAGACTGCTTTATGATGATCTATGTGTGACTACTTGGGATGCCTGTGAGTCAGAAGACATTAACTGGCCTCTCTTTTTATTAACTAGTGTGGATCCTGTGGATACTGCACTGATGCCATGATATAGGGTCAGAAGGCAAAAACAATAATCCCTCAACATAGTCCATTGGTCTTTCCAGCCAGTTCACATTTTGTTTGATCAATACTAGCTTCCAGGGCACCTGGGTCAGGTAATCAATGGTTATTATATAGTTCAGGGATGCAGGGAGTTGAGATTAAACAAAAACCTGGAGTGGATTAAGGGAAGACTTGGGCTGTAGTGAGAAACTTCTCTTGTTTGGGTGGTGTGGGTCAGGACTGCCTGTGTCATCACTACAAACCTTTCTCACAGCTGGGAACGTCTCCACTCCACGTGAGATCCCACTGACACATGAGGATTTCAGAACCCAGCACCTGGAAACCTGGGTAGCACTGGTAGGTCACCACCGTCCCATGGATCAGGTCTGGATGGGATGTGCTCTTCCAGCCGTTGACAATCTCCGGCAGCTCCGAGCACGTGTCGTTTCGGGCCACCTCTGTCGACAGGGAAGACAGAGGCGATTATCATCACGCAAATTTCCGGGCCGTCCTCGAATATGTCGATCGCCCGATCAATTTCCGTCGGGCTGTCACTGTAGGGCCATGCTGCGTCCGCAATTTCACGGTGGCCCGGTGTCCACAGGGAACCCACGCCAAGTGTGAAACGCCGAGCGCAGCCAAGCTGACGGGGTGGAAAGGGAGGATGTAACTAAAGTGACACAGCACACACTGTTTTGCATGTAAATATGTCCACAGCCAGAAAGCAGTATGGCGTCCTTTCACAGTGATTGTTCACAGTGCCACGTGCCACTGCAGGTCCTTGCCAAGCTTTCTGGCATGTCTAACGCTTGCTGTGACACTAGTGCTCGGGGGTCTGCCACTTCACAAGTGTGAGTCATTTGACCAAAACATGTAACAATGGAACAGTCTGTCTTAACCACATTAACCATTTGTTTTTATTGAACGTTGAACAATCACTCATAGCTCTTGAATCGTTGCCAGTCTTCAAAACGAATGAGAAATGGCTCTCCCGTGAGTGCAGCTTACCAAAAAAATGCACCACGAAGCCGTTGTTGTAGCCGTAGATGTTGGTGGCCGGATCAGACTGGAACTGGATGGTCACGTCCGCCGTGGAGGTGTAGAGTTTAAACCGGGCCAGAGTGCCGCTGTATTGGCCCAGGATGTTGGCTGTCAGGTCGTCGCCATCATAGAATGTCAGGATGTCGTTCTTACCAAGATGAAGGCTTTAAGGATGGACACGAGGTTACAGTCAGAGCACGGCATTACACAAAACATAGTGCATCACATTAAATCAATGTGGCTTACTGCATTATTTTTTCGGTCAGTATTAAATCCATTTATTGCTGCACAATAATACAAATTTTCCAAAATAAATTCGCAGCTCAGCACAGCAGATGTTCCCCAGGAACAGGGTAATGTGTCATGGAAAGAAGTGAGACCCAGGTGCTCATATCGACTGTGATGGTCATTCATTTGCGGTTTTGGAGCAAAGATCAGTTTTCCCACAAGACGGATGAGCCTACGTTAGAGTAAGAATGCGGAAACTCAACACATTCCACTGCCTGACAAGGTTAATGGCTATTTTCAAATGGCTTGATTGAGACACTGGTAGTAATGACACACTTAAGAATACACACTGGAATAGTTACTATAGGCAACAGTTGGACCATTGGCACCACTCTGTCACAACCCACAAAAGGGCCTGTGAAGATATATGAACATGCATAACTACATATATGCCAACGATCTCCTCCAACTGGGTAACAGCACATGTTTTCGATACACACTTCTCATTTTCAATATGGCATAATTGCAATAGAAAACGAATGGATTTTCTTTAAAAGTGATCCCAACATCTTCTGTCTGTTTTCCAGTTCGGCTCAACCAGTCTACTGATACGACACCTGCAGCTGCTGGTGTTCTAGCCATGCTGGGCATCAGAAGCATTCGTGTTCAGTGAAGAGTTGCATGTATGTGTCTGTGCGTATGATTAGACTAAGCCTAGGTAATAACAGATATGCAGAGATGTTCTACTGTCTTCGTGTATATGCTGAACATGAAACAAACCCACGGTAGAAGATGCAGTCAGGTGATGGAGAGTGCAGGAATTTTTATAGCAGGCCCCAAAATACCGTAAGCTGTATTGTATCGCAGGAACATCTATACTGTTTGGGCTCTACAACTGTGAGCAGTAGGCAGACCTCACACACAGGCTTAGCAGTTAACCGTATCCATGTCTTTTGTGTGGGCATGCTTATTGCATCAATTACAGTGTGGAAAACTATACATATAATTAGTGTTGATTATCATTGGTATTCCATATCTGAAAGCAGTGCATCAATCAAAACCAGCATTGCAGTTTCTTTACTTAAAATAAAATTACGCTATTCATAATCACTTAATTCTAATATGTTGGGATGAATTTATTTCAGATTCAGACCTAGTCGATAAACATATCAGTCTCTGTTGTGCTGTCTTGTTCCCTGCAGTCCCTCCACTTTCTGTGAAATGCCTCCATTGAGAAACTCCACATTAGCTGAAAAAGTTTCATTTCCAAGATATTTGTGCCGTCAGCTTTGATGTAAAATATGATTCTGCTTGTCTGGCAACCTTACCCAGTACCGAGCTTTCCCAGTGCGAGCTGTACACGAGCACTGGGATGGAGGGGTTTGTGCGGCATCGAATCCACAGCGATATCGAACGGTGCCGACTTGAAACAAACACTGAATTATTCAGAAGGCGCACTAATGAATATGCAGAGTTCTGTGTGTATATTTGCGTAATGGGAATAAAACGATCCATTTATGATAATGCTCCGCTTTAGCGCCATTCACACTTGCTCGCGAGAATATAGCAATAGCTGCTAGTGAGAGTCTCAGTCATTAACCAGCCTGCATGCAACCAGCTCTGCATCAACACGGATCTCTCAGTCTCCGGGGCAGGAACGGGTGAAGGTGATGCGTGCGCACCACTCCGGTTCAAGGTCATTTGCATTTTGATGAGCCACTTCGGAGGCTGAAGTGATTTGAATCGTTCGCTTTCAACAGGGTGCCGCATTTGCACCGATGCGCAGACCTGAAAATCTAATAAAACGATGAAAGGGCCTGTTTGCTGGCTTCCTGAACGTCTCCCGCCTCAAATAACCAGCCATCTTCATTTTCCTCTCTGTTTCGAGTGAACATGGCCAACACGGTCGGTGATGGAAATAGGGCAGGGTGGCTGGGCCCAGTGTCTGGGCCTACAGCTGGGGCGCGAGTGCCAGTGTTGTGTTGGGACACACACACACACACACACACACACACAGCTTGGCTGTGTGCATCGCAGCAGGAGAGTCTAAGGATGGCCCACGTTAACATTAGCCGGCGGCGAACTGAACTGAGTACTCCAGACGGAGACAGAGAGAGAGGGGGGGGGGGGGCGGCATAGTAAACTGGAACATAGAGCCTGCACAAAACTGACATTTACTTAAGGGCAAGCAGGCAATAGACCCCCCCCCCTTCCCAAAACAGCTCTTAGCCTGTGCTAAAATGCAGGACACACACTGCTTGGCTGTGTGCTGTGCAGCAGGAGAGTCTAAGGATGGCCCACGTTAACATTTGCCGGCGGCGAACTGAACTGAGTACTCCAGGGGGAGTGAGAGAGAGACAGAGAGAGATATCATGAGTTGGGGGGGGAGACCCCCCCCCCCCCCCACACACACACACAGCAGGAAAGTGCCGTCCTCTAGCTCCCATCAATCATGCGTCTCGGCACTGCCATCCCAGCACTGGCCAGACTGCATTTACATGAGCCACTGCACGCCCAGAGATGGCCGCCCTCAGGAGTGACTATTAAATGGTTTGAAGGATTTTCCTCTCCTTTTATGCAGATTAGTCTAGATCTGATTGATCGTTCTGTCAGCGAATCACATTCCATACACTCCGCCCATCAGCCTTGGCTTGACCTGCCACTGTGAAAGCTTCTCACACTCACCACTACTGTCCATTGATTTCTGGTATGTAATAACGTCAAGCACACAGAACTGTCTTAAACTGTCTTGACTCAAGAGTTAACAATTTAATATGCATATAATGAACTTCACCGAGGAAAAAATCGTTATGGTTTGGTCTCCTGGAGCCTTGAGCCTGCAGTAAAAAAAATAAAAAAAAAACCATTGGTGTTGCAGTCCAAGTCCCTTCCATGTGTGGGAATTTGGTTCTTTAAAAAAAGTGTTCTACACCTGTGGGAATTAATTTCTTACTGTATATCAAATTATGTATGAGTGTATGTATGTGTGTGTTAGTGTGTGTGTGCGCCCACTGCTTCTAATCATCACGATCGAAGGGATTAAGCAGGTCTAATTAAACAGGACGATGCCCTCAGGGCTTAGCGAGTGAGAGGCAGCAGGCGCTGGTGCTGGAGTGTATCCGCGCGCCTCGGCACGCCGGTGGACACCCTCGGGTTTAACTAACTCACCGAGCTCCCTCCAGAATACCAATGACAGGCGGCGGCAGCCAAGAAGAAGAAGAAGAAGAAGAAGAAGAAGACGGCGAGCGGTGAGAGAGAGGCGGCGTTCTCCGCGGTGAAGCGGAGCTACAGTCCCCCAGGACTCACCAGCGAGGCCGTTTCTGTTGACAATAAACGTAAAATAGCTTTGCCTAGGAGGCTGGAAGAAATCAACAAACTTTCCCAGGTAGAATAAGATAATAGTGGCACTCGGGTCCAGTGCTCTGGCATGAACAATGGCATCGTGGGCATAAACAAGTCTGAGGTGGAGGTACCGTCGCTGAAAGTGCCGACGCCGTGCTCGTCTGTAAGGACAGACATGCAACGAAGACGTGTGCAACGCAGTAATCAGAAATCACTCATCAGGAGCTGATGAACAGTAACGTACATTGGTGTTGCTTGGAGTGAGCACAGGGGGGCGCCACTGAGCGCACCTCTTCATCAAAAGAACAACACGGTTGTGTGCCTGCTGGCGCAGGAGCTGGCTGGGGCGAGGACCGAGTTTGGTTCTGTTCAGGAAACAGCCGCATTTCTGCGGGCGGGGGCACGTGGGTCGGGCCCAGGACGACTGCCCAGAACCAAACACCCCTGGCCCAATCCGAATGCCTTTTTACACGCTGCCCGTGCTGAACAAGACGCTTGATGACCGCATGTCAGCCATGCAGATCGCCCTGCAGGGCCGCACTATTGCTCTCCGTCCCGCTGGAACAGGCTTTTAAAGCCATTGATTGAGGTCTTGAACAATAAAAAAATGAAGTCTTCCCTTCTCGTGCTGATTTAACTCTCTGGTAGTTTAATTAGAAAAGTTAAGTATTGGTTTTTGAAATGCCAAAGACTTGGCCTGCCTCCCAGCCAGGGAAGCTCTCTAAAAAGGACTTATTAATTACGGGGCTGACAAAACCCCATGGCCCCGAGGGGCGGAGCTCTGGCCCACTTGGCTAGGCCATGGGCTTTAGGCCAGGCTGTGGACAGTAGGGGCGGGGCCACGTTAATTGTGTGGGTAGTACCACTTGGAGAAACTCCACCCATCTTGTCCATTATCACATTGTAGGTTTTCAACAGGAAAGTTGTGTGTGTGTGTGTGTGTGTGTGTGTGTGTCTGGTTGGTTTTTGTTTTTTTTTTGCTTTGCTTTATCTAAATGTAGGAATAGTCCTACAGTAAAATGTCTTAGAAAGTTACAGTGATGTGCTTACTAGTCCTCAAGTGGTTGCTCTTGAGAATGATAAACACACATTATCATTTCCATGCAACAGGACACATTTTGCTTACATAAGCAGCATAAGTCTTTATTAGATTTACCCCACTAGCCATTACTCAAGCGTCCACAAGAGGGCCCCTTCTCCATAAGACTTCATGAAACCCTGGCTTCTCTAATTTAGTCTTCCATGGACAGACACAATTTGGGTAACCGGTCTGTGTGCACAAAGCTACACTGCAGCAAGTGTGGTCCAACACAAGTTCACTCACCTCATTCCATCGCCGAATTAGCATAGTATGCCCCGCCTGCCCTGTCACACCACCCAGGTGCAGTACCCAACACCTGCTCAGCTCCCTCTTAACGAGCACAGGGCCGGCCCTCCTGTTTATGCTAAATCAATTAATCAGCCATCATTATGCGCTGGTCCTGAGTAATTGCGAGCTGGCAAGCATTGATAATAGTGAAGTGAAAGTGTTCTCATTAGGAAGTGTGCAGGAAGCAGTGTACTGAGCTTAACAGCACACTCATACCGCCCCTCCCTCTCCAACTCCGCCCCCTGCCCAATGCCCGCCTATTCCAACTCCGTCCCTGCCCTTTCACAGATCCCACGCCATGGAGGAAAAGACTTGGTAGGCAGAGTGGTTTCACTGCACCGATGGGGGCCATATGGTGTGATTTTTGTTTCAATAGTTCCACAAAAGCAAAAGTAAATCCAAGAGCAGAAAGTATATGTTATGAATGCAAAACAGAAAAAATATATCAAAAGTATATATTTTTTATATAATTGGTTATTTGAAACTTATTTTCGTTTGCATTTTGACAAGTTTTTGGTTCCATTGTTTTTGTTTTTTTGGATTTTCCCAGTAAGGTCTTTTGCTTCTGGAATCTCTCTTTGCTTCTGCTTCGTTTTTTGCTTCTGACTTTTGGAACACATTTCACGTGTGGGAGGGGCTTAAATGAAGGCGTTCCTCTGCAATCTCCATTGGTCACTGATTCCGGACTGACACAGAGCTCTGAGACCGCCTCTGGGACCAAGCCACGCCCACCCCACCAGCTTCCTAGCGTTTTCAAACATGGCGGAACGCGGTGGTTCTGTTTCACAGTAGCATGTAAACTGAGTTTTACCATTAAAGTTTATACAAAGGTTTTAGTTAATTGCTAAATGGTCTGTAGATATTGCAAATGTATACTGTATAATAACTACATTAAGCATGGCGGTTAATATTTAGCACACTTCACCAGCGCGAGTTTTTTTTTATTTTAGTGAACTGGATGCAGGCATGAAAATCTGTCACCTTGCGGCGAAATTCGCCGTTTTGAAGTTTTCATATTTTGCGGTAAAACAAACTCTTATGAAAAATAGGTAGATAGTTAACGGTAAAATAAGAAACAAGATTTTTTTGTAGTTCTAAATGGTGAACCCTGGTATTTTTACACTCATTTTCGCCGCTATTGTTATTTATTGGTTCATTAAGATGTAGGCTTTGACTGAGCCATCTGGAATGGCGAAAGCGGCCTCTCGCATTTACGGATCTGGCTCCATACATTGACAAGACAGGTCAATATTTTTCAGCGCGATATTATCATGAGAGAAGACGACAGGGAAGAGCGTGTTTAAAGCTAGCCTTTAAATTATTTTTAATTTAATCACTGCTGTAGCTTCTGTCACCGTTTTGCTACATTCACAATAGTAGCGACTAGTTACTCGCTCCTCCAGTAACGTTCGCTCGCGGGTCTAAAGAGAGAAGGAAACTAATCCGCACTCTGCGTTTTTTATCTCTGAGTCAGACAGTGTCTGAATGTCATGTCTGACATGTATTATGTTTAGTATCGCTATGTTCAATGAATATTGTTCACTTCTTAATAAAATATGGACAGCACAAGATGCATCTGATGTGTGTTTGTGTTTGGCATCTGCAGAACACTGAAAAACAGTGTGAGTGAACAAAGCTGGTTGTATATAGGGTGGCCACTTTTCAGTATTGCTTTAATTTTGGTATTTTTTACTATTATGGATTTTACTATATTTGTAAATTTACTATATATCCTACACCTGTCCCCATACCAAATATTGCAAATACTCATATTTCTTCCACACATCAATGTTCTCTCCATTCAGTTCACTAAAATTTTAAAAAGCTCATGCTGGTGAGCATGCTTAATGTAGTTATTATGTACATTTGCAATATCTACAGACCATTTAGCAATTAACTAAAACCTTTGTATAAACTTTAATGGTAAAACTCAGTTTACATGCTACTGTGAAACAGAACCACCGCGTTCCGCCATGTTTGAAAACGCTGGGAAGCTGGTGGGGTGGGCGTGGCTTGGTCCCAGAGGCGGTCTCAGAGCTCTGTGTCAGTCCGGAATCAGTGACCAATGGAGATTGCAGAGGAACGCCTTCATTTAAGCCCCTCCCACACGTGAAATGTGTTCCAAAAGTCAGAAGCAAAAAACGAAGCAGAAGCAAAGAGAGATTCCAGAAGCAAAAGACCTTACTGGGAAAATCCAAACAAACAAAAACAATGGAACCAAAAACTTGTCAAAATGCAAACGAAAATAAGTTTCAAATAACCAATTATATTAAAAATATATACTTTTGATATATTTTTTTCTGTTTTGCATTCATAACATATACTTTCTGCTCTTGGATTTTCTTTTGCTTTTGTGGAACTATTGAAACAAAAATCACTCCATAGGGCCAAGCGTGCGAGTCCAGTACAAAGGATTTTGCGAGAATATCTTGGCCTCGCTAAGCTTTGTTGACATTGTCAGAAACACCTGGGAACAAAACAGAGTTTGACAGCCAAAAGAACATGTTTCGTTTTGGTTTTTAATTTTGCAGTGGAGCTACAAGACCAACGTAGTGAACAGATAGGAAACGTATGCCCAAGAATTAGCATCTCTCAAACGTCACGCCAAAATCATCACACGCTGAGCTCAGGGCACGTCAACGATCTCCAACGGACTAGCTTACGGAGGTTCTGATAAAATATGACATTATTACCTATAGAACTATTATATTACTATACTATATTAGTGTTATCAGTTGTTGGACGATTGACAAGATGGCAATTAACACTATTTTGAGGACACATATTTACTGTATAAAAAAAATTTATGGTATGGTATCTCTCCATTCACAGTTTAAACATTTTAAAGTTTTGTTGAATAATAAGTATCCACTGAATCATATTTTGTAATAGTTTATAATAAATAGTTAAATAAAAACGGTGCAGTATATCAGTTTGGTAGAGAAAAAGAAGACACTTAGCACAGATGGCTATTTCTTACTCATTGTCCCTGATTAAACATTTGAAAACAAACCACCCAAATAAAAGCAGGTCATTTAAACTTCATCCGCTTATATTCTCTGCTATACTTTTCAGCTGTACAGACAACACCCGGTATACTGTGTTCATTTGAAAAGCCATAGTGACTTTTAGAGGCACCTCACCCTCGATCTGCAACATCCATTAATATAGAAAATAAATGCACTTAAGGAAGTCTTAATCAGAGGATCCACATTTATTTAGAAAGGCGAGTGTACACTTGCATAAGGCTAAAGCAGCCTTAAGCCCAAGGCTACACTACGCGGGCTTCAGTTTGCTCATCAGATGCGAGCAGATCCATCACAAATCCATAATCTGTTTTGCGTTCACACATTAGGTTGCTTTTCGTCCTTGGTTATCCATGTTTTCCTCTGCCTGTTTGGTCATTAGCCTCTAAAATGTTCATCTCAGATGTTGGTCAAGTTTCAGTAGCTGTAACGATCTCACCGCCTCCGCGCAGCTCTGTGTGTGTGCACGCATGTATGTGTATGTGTGTGTGTGTGTGTGTGTGTGTGTGGGAGGTTCCTATAAGGCACCGTGCCTCTCACTTCAGCGTCTAATTGCTCCTGCTGCAGTCATATGCTGCTCCAGAGCGGAGTCAATAGTGGGTCAGAACAGCTGGGCCACAGGGCCAAACATGGTTAATAAGTAACAAATAAATCCAGCAAATGAAGAGGTGGAAGGGTGACGTTCTGTAAACAAATCAGGACACACACACGTACGTGCACACACACACACACACACACACACACACACACACACATACACACACACACACACACACACACACACACACACACACACACACACACACACACACACACACACACACACACACACAGCTTCATTTACATCTACGCTTTCTATTAGACTTCTAATAGACAGATCGTGCTTGTTAGTGGGGAATTAATAAGGCTGAAGGTAGCAGAACTCACTCTGGTTCTCACCGTCACACACACACACACACACACACACACACACACACACACACACACACACACACACACATACACACACACACACACACACACACTCACACACACACACACACACACACACACACACACACACACACACACACACACACACACACACACACACACACACACACACACACACACACACTCACACATCTAATATAGTGTGCTTTAGTTTCTGTACAACTTCACAAAATCAAGCAGACTCCATCACACAACAAGAACGTAAAAGAGAGATGGCCTATGTAGTATGCAGATGTGTCTGGACACTCCGGGGCCTGGGGCCACTTACACCGGGATGTCCAGCAGGACGCGCTTGTCCTCCTCCACGTGGATGCCCCAGATGCAGTCCTGGCCTTTGTCATACGCCTCAGGCCAGTTTGGCGAGAGCACCACTCCAGCTGAATCTGTGATTTCTCCACTGCACACGGCTAGGGTACAAACACACACACACACACACACACACACACACACACACACACACACACACACCCACACACACACACACACACACACACACACAAACACACACACACACACAGAATGCAGTCAGTGTTACTAAAACATGACTACATAGGGTCTAACATACACTTACATTACTACCTTTATGTGTTTTTTTATTCAGTTCATTCTCCAGATAAAAAGGCTTAACCTTAACCTCAGTAATTAAAAGAAACTCCAAAGATTTCTCCTTATTATAGTGTATTTAGAGTGAAAGCATTTAAAAAACAAAACATCTCCTCTTCAGAAGGTTAGATAGATTTGTTCTCCACAAAGAGATTACAATAACACACACACACACACACACACACACACACACACACACACACACACACACACACACACACACACACACACACACACACACAAACCCAAATTAACTCAAATGGCTCTTTTAGTTTATTAAGTAAAAAGGCACAGAGTGCATCTTTCTGCAGAGTCTATTTGTATGGTAGTCTTGATACACAGCAGCATTTCAGGGCTTCACATCAGAAATGGAAGAACTATAAAGTTTATTACATTCCAGAAAGGTTTTTGCCAAAAATAAAAATAAACTGTTACAACTACAGTTTATTAAAACAAAGTTTAAATGATCTAGACTTAATTCAAAGAAATTAAATGAAAGATTAAGAAGATTAAAACTGAATTAAAATGAATATGATTAATACAACTTCAAACTGCATACAATCTAATTAAACATAAAATAAACGAGGAAATAAAATACGTACACTGTACTGCTTAACAGTTAAAAGTGCAGTGTTACAGGATCTGAAGGATGTGTTCAACCTGAGCCCAATGCTTGGCCAAATTAAGTTTTTAATTTTGATTTAGAACCATCTAGTGTCTGAGCTCTTCTAATGTTTCACACCAACCGGTTCCATTTAACAGCATTATAACATCTGAACAAGGCCTCTCTCTTAGCTTAGTCTGTATTTAGGGCAGGACTGACTGAATCATTCCTGCTGATCTGAGGGTTTTGCCCAGCTCATTACAACATAGCATATCAGATAGATACTCTACTACACCATTAAGTAATTTACAGACCAGTAATAGTACCTCAGATAGATACACTGGTCTTACACCATTAAGAGATTTATAGATCAGTAGAAATACCTTAAAGTGAACACTGTGGTATACTGGTAGCCAGTGTAAGGACTTGTGTAAGAATGTGAGTGTTATCTTCATATATTTCTGGTGAGAATTCTGGCAGCTGTGTTTTGAATCAATTGAAGCTGTTTGTAATTTTTGGGTGTGTCATGAGGAAGGCATTACACTAATCAATCTTGTTAGAGATAAAGGCACGGATATGTTTCTCTAGGTCTGATTTAGTCAGAAAATCTCTGATTTTGTTGATTTTCGTAAGGTGATAAAATGAGGATTTTGCAACTGATTTGATGCAACTACTAAAACGTTAGTACTAAAACGTGATGTTCTCTGTAGCCAGGCCCCTTGTTGTTTGTAACTCCACACTCTCATTGGTTCCTGTGTCTTGTTCAGTAGGGTATTTAAACCCTGTGTTTTGTCTTCCCTGTTGCTGGTCTTTGTAAGTCGCCTTGTCGCCCTGTTTAATGATTCCTGTTCTTACCTGGCTTTTGTCTGTTCCTTGTTGTGTTGTCACTTTCCTGTTTGCTATCCTGAGCCCATCCTGAATTTTGGTCTAGTTTCTGTTTCCATTGTATTTCTGGTTATTCTTAGTTCCAGTCATGCCCCTTAGTATTGGGGATTGTTCGTTGTCTGATTCCTTGTCTGATTTGACCCTAGCCTGTTTATACTACCCTTCTTTAGGACATCTCGTTCCTCTCAATGTTTTTGTCCACCTCCAAATCATTCAATGTCTAGGGCATTACAGGACCATAGCTGTCTAGGAGGATGGATGACTAATTCAGAGTGTTGTTTGGTTAGGTGGTTAATCTGCAGAAACCCATCGATTCAACAAATCAATCGAATCAAGGGATTAGTAGGGGTGTCTGAGCAGAGCAATCACAAAACTGGCATTCTGGGACAGGGCTTGGCCTAACATGTCTAGTCTATGGTATGAAAATCTGAACTGCAGTGAGATCAGGCTATAGTAAAATTGATACCTTTCCAGAGTCCAAATTTAATTAATTACCTTAATTAGGTCAGTCTCAGTACTATGAGTTGGCTGATTGACATTTGACTGGACAGCTATTTGTGGCTTGACAACTTGTAGGTTGCTTGAAATTGTTTTTCTCAGTGAAATGGGTCTGTAATTACACAACAGATTTGCATCCAGATTTTTTTAAATGAGTTAACGAGTAAGCATGTTTACTGCTATTACGTGAAGCACAGAAGCTAGTCAGCTGAAAGTAGAGAATTTAAGTTAACTTACTGTATTTATAATTTTAATTCTTAACAGTACTAAACTGGGACATTTTCATGATAACTTTATGTGATGATGGTGAGGTCACAGGCTCATTGTTGGATAAAAACATACTAAACTTTAGCACTAAACAAGGGTCAAGCTCATTATATCATTCAGTTTTCGAAGGGTTTTTTTGTGAATCAGAAGTTTTGTCTTTCACCACCTGCGTTCAATCTTCCCACACTCTCTCTTTGGGATGGGAAGTGTGGGAGCATTTCTCTGTGGTGCTGTCTACTACTGGCATGAAATGGATTCAACTTTACTGGAGCGACCTCAACCATAACGCTAACAATTGAGCTGAAGCAGAGCATCAACACACCTGGATGGTTTCTATGGTGCCGTGCACATTTTACTCATGTAAAGAAGATCTGTGCTGTCATTTATAACCCTGTTAAAACTGTAAAACTGATGTATCAGGTCTTGAGTTCTAGTGAGGCTCACATGTCAAAGAAGGGGCGACACAGTAAAAATCTGACAAAGCTACTTCCTTATCAGAGGCTGGTATGTTGAGATCTTTGAGATAACCGACTCCAGAGCATGACTGACACGGTTTTCCTGCCACATGCTGAGAGAACAAATGAGTCTAATATGGTAGACATCCTAGACCTGACTGGCAATATCTGTGTTAAAACCACCAACAATTACATGGTCAAAATCAGTGAAAATAAGTCTATAAATTCAATAAAATCAGTAAAACCTGCATCATGCTTTGTAGACATGACTGTAGACTGTTAGAAATAATATAGCATAAATTCTACTTACACACAAATGCACAGGGTAGTTGGATTTATGCAAGAAAGTTCAGGGACACTTCGGAGTAACGGAATGTGTGCACACACCACACACACACACACGTGAATGCCACATGGCACTCACCTCGGCAAGCTGGCTCTGTTTCATTCCACTGAGGGTTCTCGGGGTCCACACACTCGATGGTGACGGAGCCCTGCTCCAGGGTGTATCCCGGCTCACAGCAGAACTCCACCACTGTGCCCACGCCGAATGCCATGTCACTGCTGGAGAAGTTGCCGTATTTAACGTAGGGCTTGTAACAGGTACCCTGGGCGAAAGCTGCAGAACACACACACACACCAGGCATGATTCACCATCGACTCCAAACCCCCAATACCAGCGCAAACACCACTGAGGAAAACTCTGCTCATGCAAGTCTCAGCACAGCAAGTCGGTAAGTCGGTAATGTAGGTCCTGATGGCCTGACCTGACTTCCGATCAGTTACCAACTGAATTGAAACTCCCAAGCCTTGACTGAAGCAGACCTTATACGTGACCTCCTGACCTCAACATGCTGAACCCCTTCCTCACCCCCGACTTGATACCTTCGAATCGGATGGCGATGCCGGTGCAGGTCCCTGCCTCGTCAGTGGTGAACTCCACAAACAGGTGTCTTCCTGTGCTCACCACGCCTTCGTTGGGCAGGTACTCCACCTCGTACGAGTCGTACATGGCGGGGGAGTCGATGTTGTTCCCGTTCTTGATCAAGAGCCTGTGAGAAGCAACACAGCGTGAAGCTTCACTGGGTTCCACATTGTAGCAGATTAATTAGAGCACAGCCTCAAGACATGGTGGTTATGGCACCAAAAATGTAATTAAATCTCTTCTTCCCGTATCTGTGCTATGGCCTGTGTAGTCGCTCAACTCATTTGTATGGGGGGAAACTCTTAATTATGTGGAAGGCTCTGGAATGGTGTGGGTTCCACAGATGGAGTGGGGGGATGGGTGGGTGGGTGTGTCGCACCACATGCAGGGGTTGGGCTGTACCCTTGGCAATGGCATGCGCTGGCATGCTACGTCCCTGCAGTTGGGGCGTCATCCAGAGGCGTGATCTAACCGGCTGCGTAATTAGACGTGAGAGGGAGGGGGACCTTTCAGAGAAGAGGCGTAGGCGGGCGGATGGGTGGGTTCGAGGGCCGGGGAGTGACCACATCGGGGGCGGGGCTTGGGGGCGAGGTTTGAGTGCAGGGCTTACCTGTCGTCGTCCTCGGCCAGGGCCACTTTCTCGAAGTGGATGTGCAGCCTGTGTCCCTCGGGCGCCTCCAGCACCCAGTGGCATGTCAGATTGTTGCTGTAGTTGCCAGGAAACCCGGGAGAGATGATGCGGCCCAGGGTAGCATTTTTTAGCATCCCTCCGCAAGTAGCTGCCACACACACACACACACACACACACATCCAAAAAGACAAGCGTGTGGGCTGAAGACAGAGGCAAAACGCGAGGGAGAGAAAGAGGAGTGAGAATGAGGGGTTAGCAGGCAATAGATTGCAAGTAGGAGATAACAGAAAATAACAGTAGCCAAACACTGCAGCGTCCCTTTGGAAAAGAAAATAGGCAATCTGAGTTAGGAGGGCTGGGAGGAGAGAGAAAGAGAGAGAGAAGGAGATAAAGATAGTGTTTTTACTGTGTGGGATGTGTGAGAGATGGAGAGAAGAAAAAGAGAGAGAGTGTTGCATTATTTGGCTGTTCGTGTGAAGGGCAGAAAGATATAAAGACAATGATTGCGTTGTGTACATGGGTACGTCTGTGTGTGTGAGTTTGCATGAAATGAGTGTGCAAGCAAGGGGAAATGGAGGAGAGAGAGTGAGAGCAGTGGCAGAGTAGGGGTAGTAGTGTAGGGGTAGTAGTGTAGGAGTGGTAGTGTAGGGGTGGTAGTGTAGGGGTGGTAGTGTAGGGGTAGTAGTGTAGGGGTGAAGTGTAGGGGTAGTAGTGTAGGGGTAGTAGTGTAGGGGTAGTAGTGTAGGGGTAGTAGTGTAGGGGTGGTAGTGTAGTGGTGGTAGTGTAGGGGTGAAGTGTAGTGGTGGTAGTGTAGTGGTAGTAGTGTAGGGGTGAAGTGTAGGAGTGGTAGTGTAGGGGTGAAGTGTAGTGGTGGTAGTGTAGGGTTGGTAGTGTAGTGGTGGTAGTGTAGGGGTGAAGTGTAGTGGTGGTAGTGTAGTGGTAGTAGTGTAGGGGTGAAGTGTAGGAGTGGTAGTGTAGGGGTTGGTAGTGTAGGGGTGGTAGTGTAGGGGTAAAGTGTAGTGGTAGTAGTGTAGGGGTGAAGTGTAGGAGTGGTAGTGTAGGGGTTGGTAGTGTAGGGGTGGTAGTGTAGGGGTAAAGTGTAGTGGTAGTAGTGTAGGGGTGAAGTGTAGGGGTGAAGTGTAGTGGTGGTAGTGTAGGGGTGGTAGTGTAGGGGTGGTAGTGTAGGGGTGAAGTGTAGTGGTGGTAGTGTAGGGGTGGTAGTGTAGGGGTGGTAATGTAGTGGTGGTAGTGTAGGGGTGAAGTGTAGGGTTGGTAGTGTAGGGGTGAAGTGTAGTGGTGGTAGTGTAGGGGTGTGTGGGGGTGAAGTGTAGGGGTGAAGTGTAGTGGTGGTAGTGTAGTGGTAGTAGTGTAGGGGTGGTAGTGTAGGGGTGGTAGTGTAGGGGTGGTAGTGTAGGGGTGAAGTGTAGGGGTGGTAGTGTAGGGGTGAAGTGTAGTGGTGGTAGTGTAGTGGTGGTAGTGTAGGGGTGGTAGTGTAGGGGTGGTAGTGTAGGGGTGAAGTGTAGGAGTGGTAGTGTAGGGGTTGGTAGTGTAGTGGTGGTAGTGTAGGGGTGGTAGTGTAGGGGTGAAGTGTAGTGGTGGTAGTGTAGGGGTGGTAGTGTAGGGGTGGTAATGTAGTGGTGGTAGTGTAGGGGTGAAGTGTAGGGTTGGTAGTGTAGGGGTGAAGTGTAGTGGTGGTAGTGTAGGGGTGGTAGTGTAGGGGTGGTAGTGTAGTGGTGGTAGTGTAGGGGTGGTAGTGTAGGGTTGGTAGTGTAGGGGTAAAGTGTAGTGGTAGTAGTGTAGGGGTGAAGTGTAGGGGTGAAGTGTAGTGGTGGTAGTGTAGTGGTAGTAGTGTAGGGGTGGTAGTGTAGGGGTGGTAGTGTAGGGGTGGTAGTGTAGGGGTGAAGTGTAGGGGTGGTAGTGTAGGGGTGAAGTGTAGTGGTGGTAGTGTAGTGGTGGTAGTGTAGGGGTGGTAGTGTAGGGGTGGTAGTGTAGGGGTGAAGTGTAGGAGTGGTAGTGTAGGGGTTGGTAGTGTAGTGGTGGTAGTGTAGGGGTGGTAGTGTAGGGGTGGTAGTGTAGTGGTGGTAGTGTAGTGGTGGTAGTGTAGGGGTGAAGTGTAGGAGTGGTAGTGTAGGGGTGAAGTGTAGGAGTGGTAGTGTAGGGGTGAAGTGTAAGGGTGGTAGTGTAGGGGTGAAGTGTAAGGGTGGTAGTGTAGGGGTGGTAGTGTAGTGGTGGTAGTGTAGGGGTGAAGTGTAGGGGTGAAGTGTAGTGGTGGTAGTGTAGGGGTGACGTGTAGGGGTGGTAGTGTAGGGGTGAAGTGTAGGAGTGGTAGTGTAGGGGTGAAGTGTAGGGGTGGTAGTGTAGGGGTGGTAGTGTAGGGGTGAAGTGTAGTGGTGGTAGTGTAGGGGTGAAGTGTAAGGGTGGTAGTGTAGGGGTGAAGTGTAGGAGTGGTAGTGTAGGGGTGGTAGTGTAGTGGTGGTAGTGTAGGGGTGAAGTGTAGGGGTGAAGTGTAGTGGTGGTAGTGTAGTGGTAGTAGTGTAGGGGTGGTAGTGTAGGGGTGGTAGTGTAGGGGTGAAGTGTAGGGGTGGTAGTGTAGGGGTTGGTAGTGTAGTGGTGGTAGTGTAGGGGTGGTAGTGTAGGGGTGGTAGTGTAGTGGTGGTAGTGTAGTGGTGGTAGTGTAGGGGTGGTAGTGTAGGGGTGAAGTGTAGGAGTGGTAGTGTAGGGGTGAAGTGTAGGAGTGGTAGTGTAGGGGTGAAGTGTAAGGGTGGTAGTGTAGGGGTGAAGTGTAAGGGTGGTAGTGTAGGGGTGGTAGTGTAGTGGTGGTAGTGTAGGGGTGAAGTGTAGGGGTGAAGTGTAGTGGTGGTAGTGTAGGGGTGACGTGTAGGGGTGGTAGTGTAGGGGTGAAGTGTAGGAGTGGTAGTGTAGGGGTGAAGTGTAGGGGTGGTAGTGTAGGGGTGGTAGTGTAGGGGTGAAGTGTAGTGGTGGTAGTGTAGGGGTGAAGTGTAAGGGTGGTAGTGTAGGGGTGAAGTGTAGGAGTGGTAGTGTAGGGGTGGTAGTGTAGTGGTGGTAGTGTAGGGGTGAAGTGTAAGGGTGGTAGTGTAGGGGTGAAGTGTAGGGGTGGTAGTGTAGGGGTGAAGTGTAGGAGTGGTAGTGTAGGGGTGGTAGTGTAGTGGTGGTAGTGTAGGGGTGAAGTGTAGGGGTGAAGTGTAGGGGTGGTAGTGTAGGGGTGAAGTGTAGGAGTGGTAGTGTAGGGGTGGTAGTGTAGGGGTGGTAGTGTAGGGGTGAAGTGTAAGGGTGGTAGTGTAGGGGTGGTAGTGTAGGGGTGGTAGTGTAGGGGTGAAGTGCAAGGGTGGTAGTGTAGTGGTGGTAGTGTAGGGGTGGTAGTGTAGTGGTGGTAGTGTAGTGGTGGTAGTGTAGGGTTGGTAGTGTAGGGGTGGTAGTGTAGGGGTGAAGTGTAGGAGTGGTAGTGTAGGGGTGAAGTGTAGGAGTGGTAGTGTAGGGGTGAAGTGTAAGGGTGGTAGTGTAGGGGTGGTAGTGTAGTGGTGGTAGTGTAGGGGTGGTAGTGTAGGGGTGGTAGTGTAGGGGTGGTAGTGTAGGGGTGAAGTGTAAGGGTGGTAGTGTAGGGGTGAAGTGTAGGAGTGGTAGTGTAGGGGTGGTAGTGTAGTGGTGGTAGTGTAGGGGTGAAGTGTAGGGGTGAAGTGTAAGGGTGGTAGTGTAGGGGTGAAGTGTAAGGGTGGTAGTGTAGGGGTGAAGTGTAGGAGTGGTAGTGTAGGGGTGGTAGTGTAGGGGTGGTAGTGTAGGGGTGAAGTGTAAGGGTGGTAGTGTAGGGGTGGTAGTGTAGGAGTGGTAGTGTAGGGGTGAAGTGTAGGGGTGAAGTGTAGTGGTGGTAGTGTAGGGGTTGGTAGTGTAGGGGTGGTAGTGTAGGGGTGGTAGTGTAGGGTTCAAGTGTAGTGGTGGTAGTGTAGGGGTGGTAGTGTAGGGTTGGTAGTGTAGGGGTAGTAGTGTAGGGGTGAAGTGTAGTGGTGGTAGTGTAGGGTTGGTAGTGTAGGGTTGGTAGTGTAGGGGTGAAGTGTAGGGTTGGTAGTGTAGGGTTGGTAGTGTAGGGGTGAAGTGTAGGGGTGGTAGTGTAGGGGTGAAGTGTAGTGGTAGTAGTGTAGGGGTGGTAGTGTAGGGGTGGTAGTGTAGGGTTGGTAGTGTAGGGGTGGTAGTGTAGGGGTGGTAGTGTAGGGTTGGTAGTGTAGGGGTGGTAGTGTAGGGGTGGTAGTGTAGGGTTGGTAGTGTAGGGGTGGTAGTGTAGGGGTGAAGTGTAGTGGTAGTAGTGTAGGGGTGGTAGTGTAGGGGTGGTAGTGTAGGGGTGAAGTGTAGGGTTGGTAGTGTAGGGGTGGTAGTGTAGGGTTGGTAGTGTAGGGGTGGTAGTGTAGGGGTGAAGTGTAGGGGTGGTAGTGTAGGGGTGAAGTGTAGTGGTAGTAGTGTAGGAGTGGTAGTGTAGGGGTGGTAGTGTAGGGGTGGTAGTGTAGGGGTGAAGTGTAGGGGTGAAGTGTAGGGGTGGTAGTGTAGGGGTGGTAGTGTAGGGGTGGTAGTGTAGGGGTGAAGTGTAGGGGTGGTAGTGTAGGGGTGAAGTGTAAGGGTGGTAGTGTAGGGGTGGTAGTGTAGGAGTGGTAGTGTAGGGGTGAAGTGTAGGGGTGAAGTGTAGTGGTGGTAGTGTAGGGGTTGGTAGTGTAGGGGTGGTAGTGTAGGGGTGGTAGTGTAGGGGTGGTAGTGTAGGGTTCAAGTGTAGTGGTGGTAGTGTAGGGGTGGTAGTGTAGGGTTGGTAGTGTAGGGGTAGTAGTGTAGGGGTGAAGTGTAGTGGTGGTAGTGTAGGGTTGGTAGTGTAGGGTTGGTAGTGTAGGGGTGAAGTGTAGGGTTGGTAGTGTAGGGTTGGTAGTGTAGGGGTGAAGTGTAGGGGTGGTAGTGTAGGGGTGAAGTGTAGTGGTAGTAGTGTAGGGGTGGTAGTGTAGGGGTGGTAGTGTAGGGGTGGTAGTGTAGGGTTGGTAGTGTAGGGGTGGTAGTGTAGGGTTGGTAGTGTAGGGGTGGTAGTGTAGGGGTGGTAGTGTAGGGTTGGTAGTGTAGGGGTGGTAGTGTAGGGGTGAAGTGTAGTGGTAGTAGTGTAGGGGTGGTAGTGTAGGGGTGAAGTGTAGGGTTGGTAGTGTAGGGGTGGTAGTGTAGGGGTGAAGTGTAGGGTTGGTAGTGTAGGGGTGGTAGTGTAGGGGTGAAGTGTAGGGGTGGTAGTGTAGGGGTGAAGTGTAGTGGTAGTAGTGTAGGGGTGGTAGTGTAGGGGTGGTAGTGTAGGGGTGAAGTGTAGGGGTGGTAGTGTAGGGGTGGTAGTGTAGGGGTGGTAGTGTAGGGGTGAAGTGTAGGGGTGGTAGTGTAGGGGTGGTAGTGTAGGGGTGAAGTGTAGGGGTGGTAGTGTAGGGGTGAAGTGTAGTGGTGGTAGTGTAGTGGTGGTAGTGTAGGGGTGGTAGTGTAGGGGTGAAGTGTAGGAGTGGTAGTGTAGGGGTTGGTAGTGTAGGGGTGGTAGTGTAGGGGTGGTAGTGTAGTGGTGGTAGTGTAGTGGTGGTAGTGTAGGGGTGGTAGTGTAGGGGTGAAGTGTAGGAGTGGTAGTGTAGGGGTGAAGTGTAGGAGTGGTAGTGTAGGGGTGAAGTGTAAGGGTGGTAGTGTAGGGGTGAAGTGTAAGGGTGGTAGTGTAGGGGTGGTAGTGTAGTGGTGGTAGTGTAGGGGTGAAGTGTAGGGGTGAAGTGTAGTGGTGGTAGTGTAGGGGTGACGTGTAGGGGTGGTAGTGTAGGGGTGAAGTGTAGGAGTGGTAGTGTAGGGGTGAAGTGTAGGGGTGGTAGTGTAGGGGTGGTAGTGTAGGGGTGAAGTGTAGTGGTGGTAGTGTAGGGGTGAAGTGTAGGGGTGAAGTGTAGGGGTGGTAGTGTAGGGGTGAAGTGTAGGAGTGGTAGTGTAGGGGTGGTAGTGTAGGGGTGAAGTGTAAGGGTGGTAGTGTAGGGGTGGTAGTGTAGGGGTGGTAGTGTAGGGGTGAAGTGTAAGGGTGGTAGTGTAGTGGTGGTAGTGTAGGGGTGGTAGTGTAGTGGTGGTAGTGTAGTGGTGGTAGTGTAGGGTTGGTAGTGTAGGGGTGGTAGTGTAGGGGTGAAGTGTAGGAGTGGTAGTGTAGGGGTGAAGTGTAGGAGTGGTAGTGTAGGGGTGAAGTGTAAGGGTGGTAGTGTAGGGGTGGTAGTGTAGTGGTGGTAGTGTAGGGGTGAAGTGTAGGGGTGAAGTGTAGTGGTGGTAGTGTAGGGGTGACGTGTAGGGGTGGTAGTGTAGGGGTGAAGTGTAGGGGTGGTAGTGTAGGGGTGGTAGTGTAGGGGTGGTAGTGTAGGGGTGGTAGTGTAGGGGTGAAGTGTAAGGGTGGTAGTGTAGGGGTGAAGTGTAGGAGTGGTAGTGTAGGGGTGGTAGTGTAGTGGTGGTAGTGTAGGGGTGAAGTGTAGGGGTGAAGTGTAAGGGTGGTAGTGTAGGGGTGAAGTGTAAGGGTGGTAGTGTAGGGGTGAAGTGTAGGAGTGGTAGTGTAGGGGTGGTAGTGTAGGGGTGGTAGTGTAGGGGTGAAGTGTAAGGGTGGTAGTGTAGGGGTGGTAGTGTAGGAGTGGTAGTGTAGGGGTGAAGTGTAGGGGTGAAGTGTAGTGGTGGTAGTGTAGGGGTTGGTAGTGTAGGGGTGGTAGTGTAGGGGTGGTAGTGTAGGGGTGGTAGTGTAGGGTTCAAGTGTAGTGGTGGTAGTGTAGGGGTGGTAGTGTAGGGTTGGTAGTGTAGGGGTAGTAGTGTAGGGGTGAAGTGTAGTGGTGGTAGTGTAGGGTTGGTAGTGTAGGGGTGAAGTGTAGGGTTGGTAGTGTAGGGTTGGTAGTGTAGGGGTGAAGTGTAGGGGTGGTAGTGTAGGGGTGAAGTGTAGTGGTAGTAGTGTAGGGGTGGTAGTGTAGGGGTGGTAGTGTAGGGGTGGTAGTGTAGGGTTGGTAGTGTAGGGGTGGTAGTGTAGGGGTGGTAGTGTAGGGTTGGTAGTGTAGGGGTGGTAGTGTAGGGGTGGTAGTGTAGGGTTGGTAGTGTAGGGGTGGTAGTGTAGGGGTGAAGTGTAGTGGTAGTAGTGTAGGGGTGGTAGTGTAGGGGTGGTAGTGTAGGGGTGAAGTGTAGGGTTGGTAGTGTAGGGGTGGTAGTGTAGGGGTGAAGTGTAGGGTTGGTAGTGTAGGGGTGGTAGTGTAGGGGTGAAGTGTAGGGGTGGTAGTGTAGGGGTGAAGTGTAGTGGTAGTAGTGTAGGGGTGGTAGTGTAGGGGTGGTAGTGTAGGGGTGAAGTGTAGGGGTGAAGTGTAGGGGTGGTAGTGTAGGGGTGGTAGTGTAGGGGTGAAGTGTAGGGGTGGTAGTGTAGGGGTGGTAGTGTAGGGGTGGTAGTGTAGGGGTGAAGTGTAGGGGTGGTAGTGTAGGGGTGGTAGTGTAGGGGTGAAGTGTAGGGGTGAAGTGTAGGGGTGGTAGTGTAGGGGTGGTAGTGTAGGGGTGGTAGTGTAGGGGTGAAGTGTAGGGGTGGTAGTGTAGGGGTGAAGTGTAGTGGTAGTAGTGTAGGGGTGAAGTGTAGTGGTAGTAGTGTAGGGTTGGTAGTGTAGGGGTGGTAGTGTAGGAGTGGTAGTGTAGTGGTAGTAGTGTAGGGGTGGTAGTGTAGGGGTGAAGTGTAGGGGTGGTAGTGTAGGGGTGAAGTGTAGGGGTGGTAGTGTAGGGGTGAAGTGTAGGGGTGAAGTTTAGGGGTGAAGTGTAGTGGTGGTAGTGTAGGGTTGGTAGTGTAGGGGTGAAGTGTAGGGTTGGTAGTGTAGGGGTGGTAGTGTAGGGGTGGTAGTGTAGGGGTGAAGTGTAGTGGTAGTAGTGTAGGGGTGAAGTGTAGGGGTGAAGTGTAGGGGTGGTAGTGTAGGAGTGGTAGTGTAGGGGTGGTAGTGTAGGAGTGGTAGTGTAGGGGTGAAGTGTAGGGGTGGTAGTGTAGGGGTGAAGTGTAGTGGTAGTAGTGTAGGGGTGAAGTGTAGTGGTAGTAGTGTAGGGGTGGTAGTGTAGGGGTGGTAGTGTAGGGGTGGTAGTGTAGGAGTGGTAGTGTAGTGGTAGTAGTGTAGGGGTGGTAGTGTAAGGGTGAAGTGTAGGGGTAGTAGTGTAGGGGTGAAGTGTAGTGGTAGTAGTGTAGGGGTGGTAGTGTAGGGGTGGTAGTGTAGGGGTGGTAGTGTAGGAGTGGTAGTGTAGTGGTAGTAGTGTAGGGGTGGTAGTGTAGGGGTGAAGTGTAGGGGTGGTAGTGTAGGGGTGAAGTGTAGGGGTGAAGTTTAGGGGTGAAGTGTAGGGGTGGTAGTGTAGGGGTGGTAGTGTAGGGTTGGTAGTGTAGGGGTGAAGTGTAGGGTTGGTAGTGTAGGGGTGGTAGTGTAGGGGTGGTAGTGTAGGGGTGAAGTGTAGTGGTAGTAGTGTAGGGGTGGTAGTGTAGGAGTGGTAGTGTAGGGGTGGTAGTGTAGGGGTGGTAGTGTAGGGGTGAAGTGTAGGGGTGGTAGTGTAGGGGTAAAGTGTACGGGTGAAGTGTAGGGGTCAAGTGTAGGTGGGGGTAATGTATGGGTTCTCTATGGGTTCAGCATTGCATCAGCCTTAAGAAAGGTGCCAGAAAGGTGCTTCTGCTCCACATGCCGGCACAAAAAGCTGCCAGCCGCCTCACCCACGTACATTACAGCACCGTGGCTGCTGTGTTTCCTTTCCTTTGTTTTTTCCCCGAGGCCACTGCTCTCAGGATGCCAATCGCCATTGCAGTGTCCGGTAAATATTCATTACGCACACTGACACCAAGATATCAATTAACACAGTAACAGATGGCGGGAACGATGGAGATATATGAAGGGTCATCAATCCAGACAAAAGATCATCACTCATGATTAATTGCATTAAAAGCACATAGCCCGTCTGTGGGCAGGTATAGCTCTGTGGGGAGGTTTAAAAGTGGATGCCGGGGCAGGATGCGTGGAGGTCTCTTTACCCAGGCATTTCGGCTCCTTGCCACTCCAGTAAGGCATGGTGGCGTTGCGGCAGGTGAGGGAGGATGCGCCATGGAGCTGGTAGCCGGCCAGGCAGAAGAAAAAGGCCTCGCCCCCAGAGTGGAGGCTGCCTACCGACACCTCCCCATTAGCTGGGGTCCGGGGGAACGGGCAGCTCAGAATAAAGGCTGTTGCATGGAGAAAGAGAGAGAAGAGAGAGAGAGAGAGAGAGAGAGAGAGAGAGAGAGAGAGAGAGAGAGAGAGCAGTAAATATTGCAATTTAGTTTTACTTTAAAGTGAGGATCATTTAAAGTCAGTGTTACAGCATATCATAGTTTCCTCTAGCTGGCTGTAACAGAAAAGGTCAGAGTGGGTGAAAATGCTTTGGTATGTTGACACAGTCTAATGTGTGCAGTGGCGATGTTTAGCGAGACAGTCGACTAACCAGTCTACAACTTTCCTTCCTTCCCATGATCCTTAAGCTTTGTGTGTACTGACAACAGCTAGATGATGTCTCCTCCTCATCACAGTATGAGACCCACAGTTTCCTCTGATGGCAAGGACAAGCGAAAGACACACTTTGGCGCCATGCTAACGGGCCGCCCAGTGGAGGATGGGTTCCCTTTTGAGTCTTGGTCCTCCCGAGGTTTCTTCCTAATCCCCACCATCATAGGGAGTTTTTCCTTGCCACGGTCGCCTTTGGCTTGCTCATTAGGGAACTGGACCATATGATTGTAAAGCTGCTTTGTGACAACCTGTGTTGTAAAAAGCGCTACATAAATAAATTTGATTTTGACGTTGACTTTGACATTACCACCGCATTCCAGCCAATCCGGATCTGAGGATGGAAGTCAAGCGTGGTGGGCCACCATGATGCCCGTGTCGGGTCTCATGAATTTCCGAGGGTCCGGCACCAGAGGCCAAATGCTTGCTGGCCATCAAGACTGGAGTATATACAGCATTGGAAGACGAATGAGCTCAAACCACCGGCGGTGCTGCTGGGCATGACCGTCACCTTGGAGGGGACGGAGGCCGTAAAACAGCATCTGGCTGGCCGCCCACCTGTCTGCCGTGGTGAGGTGGGATATATGAAGCATTTACATCAGGGAGGCCAAACTCCCGTCTTTCATCTTTCGATTCAGGACATGCGGGATTCGATAATTAGAAGTTAAATGGGGATGAAAATCCATGATGTCTCTATAGGTCTTCAACTAATCACATGCTGCTGACAGAAGAGACTAGTAACAAAAGTGAGCAGTGCTGGTTTAAGACTAAGATTTTGTGTAGAAACACATAATTGTGATGTCCCCTGGTAATGGGGGGAGCTGGGCATCCTCCAGCCATTTCATGTGCTCACTTGGGTTTGTGATGATGTGGGTGGATCTCTGTGTCTCAGAGAGTCTCAGGACTGGGGTCACCCCCTGGTCCTCCCTTTAACTCACACTTCCACAGAAAAACCTGTCAGAGGTGCATGCTGACCACTGTTGGTTCATGTGTTGCTCCTCTTTACAATCTAAGAAGAACTTTCTGTTTTATTTGCTTATTACTGGGGAGATGATAAGCAACTGGGCTAGACCTGCTCATTGGTGAGAAAGCATCTAATATATTGCCAGGAAATGTCCTAGTGCCACCAGTAGATGCTGCCATATCCGTCCACCCACCCCATCCACTAGACCCACCGGAGTAGAGACTCCCACATCTGGCTACTTGGACTAATAATGTGATAAAGCACAGAATGCGTATTAGCTGGGCTGCCCACAGGACCACGGGTTTCCTCCTGAATCTCTTGCATGCTTTCTTCAGTAATTTCACCCTAGGAGTTTTTCGCCACTGGTTTGCTCATCTGGGATCTGTACACAAATATCCGTAAAGTCGCTTTGTAGCAACGTGTACTACATAAATATATCTGACTTTGACATTGTCCTCTGTTTAAAACTTTCATTTTTTGCCATTATTTTGATAATAAAAAACAAAATTCCCATCCTATCCCCCTTTACACCAGGCCCCACTCCATCTTGGCATTCGCTGCATCTCTCTCTCTCTACAGGTCTCCAGCATGCTGGCCCGCCAACATGCAAAACCACCTCGGCACCTCAAAGCCCATCAGAAGGGCGTAATAATCTCCTCTTAAACTCCCCACTCTCCTCATGGCTGTGCAAGAAAATCAGCATTAAAGCTGGCGGCCTTCGTGGCCTGCTACGCACCCGACACCAGGCATTAGAGGAGAGCACCCTTCAGGAAGCAATTTCAGCTCCTCCCCCACCATCTCCCTGCCAGAAGAGGTTTGGAGTCGGGGATTGGAGCAGGGTGGGGGGAGAGGGAGTAGCCATCGCAAAGCAATCACGCTCGGCGAGCGCACCAGACAGCAACAAGCCGAAAGTGTGTTTATTGGATGGCGAGGGATATTACTCCAGCAGATTGATGGCTCTCGCGGGCCGCGCTTGTGTTCGTCTCCCTGCTAATGCCCCGGAGTGCCGTGCCTCTCCTGCAAACAGGTTGTTCCCATGACTTTCATCCATCCGGAGGAGCGTAGCATATTCGCCGTGCTCACAGCCACGTGGTCATTTTCCCATCACAGCTGTCGGCGGCCTCCATTTCTGATTCTGTGCGGCATCTCTGCCACCAAGGTCCCCTTACCCAATGTCCTGGCATACTCCATAAGCACAGAGGCCCTAATTATATAATGACTGGGTAATTTCTCTGATATTACGGCGCAGCGACACACCCGAACAGCCCCAAGCTACCCCTCGGGGTCCGGGGTCTCTTGATTATTGTCGCTCCATCTATGTTAGGGTGCCGGCCAGATCGGTGGAAGCTGGTGAGGAGGGGGGGGGAGTGGTCAGGGCGCATTGGCCCCCGGAGGCGAGCGCTAATGTGGACACCAGTCTCCCGAGAATTAAATAACAGGCGCTTGCTGCTTCTGTTTCCTCATGCCGCTTTGCAGCCCATAAAGCCTGATTGTCTTGCAATTTACTAATAACGACTCCGCAGAAAGCGAGCCTGGCCAGATTAGTTGCTGGTGGGGTTGCAGACAACAGATGCCGGCACGCTCCAACACGCCTGTGGGGCGTCTGGAAATGTCTTCAGGGTGGGTCTGAAATGGATCGCTCCAGCCAAGGCCCGCGAAGCCCACATCAGGTGTCAGAGGTTTATAAAAATGTCCCCCTCGTCTTCTGCACTGCTTGTGTAATATGGTAGATGTTAATGCAGAGCCAGGGATTAGCTAGCAGCCCCTAGCTTTGCCTGTGTTCTCCCAAATGACGAACATGAGGTATACATGTATGGTGATAGCAAAGGACACACAGGCACATTGGCAAACTACAAATTGTGTCACCAGGAGACATCGCCAACCTGCACAGTTAGACGAAAACTCTAGTAATCCAGCTAATACAAGAACTGCATGTTGATTAGAAACCGGGCGTCCAGTCTGGCAGGAAGAGGCTGGAGTGATTTGTCCGTCTGCAGAAGGGCTGTCAGGGATACGGGGCAGGGATGCACGTCCCCGTCCTGGCCAGCGCGCTTATTCAACCTGCGACCATTTGAACCGAGCGTTTAACCTCGGCACATAAACATCAATACGTCACAGCGGAGTTGTATTACAGCTCTCTCAGATTTAATCTCTTTTCCCAGGGACAACACTATCGATCTGTGCTTAAGTGTAATGTTTTACTGGCAGGCAGGCAGGAAGCCAGGGCTTGCAGGCGCCTTAAATCAGGGGGTGAGAAAAGGGCAGGAAGGGGAGTGCTTCAAGGGGTTGCGGTTCAAGGGCTTCCCTTAAGTGCACTAGATTCCTGAACATATACCTGCACGGCAAATCAAATGCTGGTTGGAAGAGGAAGCCGGGAGCACCATAGTAGGGTGTGTGTGTGTGTGTCTGTGTGTTGTGTTCTAGTAATTCCCTCATGGACGTTGCTACGGAGGTCGGCAGTGACGTGGGCAAGCAGCTAGTGCTATGTCACCGAGCAGTACTGGTGTTCTCACGCATCCCGGGAACTGTGCCTACACACGGGCGCTGTGGTTACATGGGTGCTGTGGGCACGTAAGAAGTGGGCAAGGCCTCACATAACCCCTCCTCCCCCTTTAACTCTCCTTTGTTTTATTTGTTTTTTACAAGAACTCATGAAACATGCAATCTTCTCTCTGGCCTGCTGCATCTGTTAAGGACATAAAAATCTCCCATCATGAGATCAACTTGGATCATTTCAGTTAGCAGGCTGGTGTAGACTGCTTTGTCACTCAAAGCTAAATTTTCATGTGAATATGTGAATTTGCAGTGCTGTGCGTAAGTGTTTTCAATTCAGGCAGTTCTGAAGGAGCCCGAGGGTTTGAAGTGCATACAGATTTGGATAAGCAAAGCCACCAGCTACTGGCTTCACAGGCAAAAGCGGAAGCTTTCAGAGGGCAGCCGATTTGGTATATTTCAGCAAACACACTGGAGCTCTATCAGTAGCAGATATATTCATTACCCTCAGAATACCCATCATGCACTGCACACAGCTCATTTCACTGTAATAGGTCATTTTCGGAGTTGTCTCCATCTCAGAATGAGCTCTGGAGCTCACTCTGGTGACACTACGGGCTAAAACTGCTTGACTCTGCCTGCAACCCTCCATTGCAGACAAGCCACCAGGAAATGTAGTGTTGGCCTCTGGGAACAAACGCGGAGACTCTGTACACACATACTTCTGTGAAAACCTCGTCTTAGAGAACACTTTGTGCGCAGAAGTAGATATCAGTGATTTTACAGTGTGTTTTCCAAAAATGAACTACATTACAGTGGAATGAAATCCATCTAAAAAAAGATAGAATCCATGACTTTATAAAAAAAAAGGTGTAAGGTGTTTAATTCCATAAGCCTATTGTGGATTTAAACAAGATCAATTTAAATATTTGAATCAGATTTCATTTTGTGAACTATGAGAAGCTGCTTCTTTCTGAAATAGGTTAAGACTCAGCATTGTTTGTGACACTATGGTGAATGAAATCACTTAACACAACAGGGACTGTTTGCATTATTAATCCACTGTGAGGTTTTTAGCAAGCTAATCACAACCAATTAGGCGGTATTAAAGAGAGAGTTAGTGTGTGTATTTGAAAGGCTTGGAATGTTGAGTAGCATATTACTACTGAGAGGAAAGTGAATGACTACCGGATGACAAACTGTGCTGGTGCTGTCGGTCACCAGCTGGGGATGACTTATACTTTTAAAGAGATAAATATCATATCTGTCAGGCACATAATACACTAGTTCCGTGTTTCTAGCGATTACGTTATTTCTACAGCGATTAATTATTCGATTACGCACTCAGGTCCTATATAGTGCATTGAAATATGAGTAAGATATACCTACACACACGCGCGCGCGCGCGCGTTCTTTGCTACTAATCATTTTCTGTCACTTCTCCAGGAGATATTAATTACACCGTGGTATGATTCATCTCTCTACAAACTGGTGGGCAGGCCTACGCATTTTCCACACACTTTTAGGATGACAGTTAAAACGGGATGTGGGGACAATCGTGAACTAAAGTAAGGATGGCCGTTCAAATGACCTTAAAATGCACAATGCGATCAAATGCAAAAGTGATCAAATGCCTCTTATTTTAAATACGAACTGCAATATTTCGTACTGCGATCTTCTATTTGCTGAGAGGCACGCGCTAACAACGTTGGCTAGCGACCTTAAAGCGAAGAAATGTGGTCGGTGCGCCGTACGGGTTATTGCACGTCAAAATCTGCTCGGGGAATAGTGACTTCACGCGCTCTTCCGTGGAAACGGTGCATAACAACCGTGCAATGACAGCATTTCACACGGCAGTAATTTTCATTTCAATCAGGGAGAAAGGGAGAGGTCGAGAAACAAAACAAAGATCCGTCCTTAAGCAGGGATACCGCGTTAATATCGGGTAGCTTATAGGGTCTCAGATTCCTCGCTCTTAATCACCTCAGACCGGAGATTTAGTGAACGTGCGTGCGCTTCTCTCCGCAGGGAAAAGCAAACCGAAGTGGCGGCTTTCGGGTTAACCGAGCATTTCGGTGAATCATGATTTGAAGTACAAAACAGAACTTTGTTTCCTCCCTTGGAACGGAGAGTTCTGCGTAAATGCAACATAGTAACGGTGCCGTTGGTCTGTCAGACTTAGTCCATCGCTGGCTTACGATTAATTGGTTATTTAAATTGAGGCGCCATGTATCCCTCCAAAGACGAAACATTTGGAAAATCTACATTCTAATGCAAGAAAGTATTATAAAGTGAATATCCAAGACATTCTCCTTTTTAGCATGCGCATCTAAGGCCTTCCCGAAAGGCCTTGCTTGCTTCGACTTTCAGAGGCCCCGTCTGAGTTGTTTTTCAGACATATAAATCTTTTAGACGTTCCTCAATAATTACACGAGACCTAGTTCGTAGAATTCTCAGTCGCTCTAATAACATTTATTCATGGTTAAGTTATGAATGGTGAAATCAGTATTCAGCTTCCACTTGCTCTATTGTTAAGACTCGAGACTTCTCTGCAGAGGATCACTATATTTCCGCCTAGATTGTCTCCGTCGCCCTCCCAGCAGAACTATAATGCGGTGTGAGGAAAGCTCAAATGTTCACGCTACGTTTTCGTATCTGGAGCTGTGGTGTTCGTTGTACTCGTTAATTATAACGTATGACGGTTAACCGCGCTTTAATCGATACGACCGTGCAGGACTTACTTCGACGACTCGTTAACGGAATCATTTAGGGGCTTTTTTGGCTACTAACACCCCCTCCCACCCGCGAAAAAGTCCTTCATTAAAACCCTGGGGGTTGGGGTCACGCTTGCCTCTTCAAATACATGATGCAAATAAAAAGAAACAGTGGTGGCCTATACTAGTTTCTTAACCAGGATGTTTCAACCAGATTAATTGGCTATCAGCATCTGTAGGACTTGCCTGATTAAATTACACTTCTAGATGAAAAAGACGAACTAAAATAGAATGAGTTTTTTTTTAAAGGAGCAAAGCCTGAAGGCGTTGTAAATCAGTTCATCGTCCCACATTAACACGGGCCGTGATGGCACGCGTATTTTCAATTCTTTATTTTTTTAATTTTCCAGTTATTTATACAGATCATCATAGTGAAGTAGAATAAATGGGATGTCATCGTCACAAATCACCGCGATTTGTATTAGAAGGTGTTCTGGTCAGATCTTGTTATATCGAGATTACAGCATTACCTTTCTTTTTCAAGGGCACCGCAGAAACTGCTAGGTTAAATTATAGCACCTATGAGGTCTAAACACACATTTTTGTATTCTGTTGAGCAAACATCAAAAGCCTTGGCATTTCTGGGGCCACTTCTGTATCATGACCATCTAGGTATGACCATCTCAATAATGATGTTAAATAATTGTTCATATTACATTTTAACGTTATACATGTTACTTCGATATATATTTCTGTAGGCTTATGTTCTGTCACGTGTTTTTATTTAGTCTGGAAAGTATATGTAAATTACTTTGGTAGATGTTAAATAAATGGTCTCTGTTTTAAAGGGCTTCTCTAATAAGACATATATTAAATAAAAAATAGACATCTAAGATGTTTAATATACATAATAGTAAGCACTGAATACAATGACATCAGTATTCAGTATGCAGGCATTTTTAGTATAATTGGAGAAGTAATGGAAAATTAATACTGCATGAGATGTTTCTGTATAATGACTGCACATTGTTATCAGAGGCGCAAGACATGGTATCAAGAGAGAAATACGAGAGGATGCACACAGAAGAAAGGGAACCAGAGTGAGCACCAGAGAGGAGAGAGAGACGAGGGACAGACTGAGCCCGGCATCTTATTCAACAGGCACATTAGAGGCGTGTAACAACGCGGGCCTGTCATACCTCATTAGTTTCTGAAAGCGAAAGAATTCGGCCGTGCACGGGATTATTTTTTTCCGCGGCCTCGTGCCTTTTCCCCTCTCTCTCTCCGAAGGGAAAACTCGGGTGTGACAAGGAACACGGGTTCCCGCGGCGCTACGTCTCTCTGAACGCACTGGAAACGTGTATTAGCTCGATTCTTCTCCCGTGTAATTACACTTCCGGAATGAAGCCGCTCGCCTCGGTAACACAGGCCGTGCGTGTTTACAAATGACTGTACGAATCGAAGGCGAGATGTGCTTTGTTGGCGCAGCAGTACCAACAGTGCCCTCGCGCAAAAGCTGTTTATCCCCACTGCTTCCTTTAACGCTGCCTTTCAAGCTATTTTTGTGGAATTGCTGATAATGTGTGTTGTTTAAGACATCCCTGTCAATTTAAGTCTCAATAGACCACAACAACTACAGTAACGTGCCCTGTCCTTGTGAGTCATGGCTGTTTAGAAGTCTTAGCTCTACAGCAGGTGATTGGCTGGTATTACGGTCGTTGTGGCAGAGTGCGTGTTGCGGACGTCTCACCTCTGTAGCGCAGCAGCAGGGAACCTGGCCTGGGACGCTTCTTGCTGGCGAAGCGCACCGATATCTGGTTGCTGGAGCTCCGTACCAGCACCCCCCTCTGCAGCGTGGACTCATTGGCCAGGATGGAAGGCTCCGGACTCCCCAAGTCCTCCAGCACAACCTCCTCGCCCCCTTCCAGGGTCACGTTCAGCACCTGCAGGGGAGAAAGGTAGGCATGGGGGTGTGCGATCACAATGCGGAAAGACATTTGGTCAGTTCGACCAGCTGTACTGAATGGTCTCCGGGCCATTATACAAACACTGTATACACTTGAAACTGCAGGATAAAGGTAATTCTGTAACACCTGTTTACTCATCGCAGTGTTAATGTGGCGTCATAAATGCTTGGATCCATCTGTGAGCATGACTGCATTTGCACAAAATGTGCATTCAGCGTTGATTGGCTTATTTTTTGGGCAGAAGATAATTGACAGCGCTGCATGCAGAGTTGAATGGCAGCAGAAGGGTTATACATTGCAAAATTCACACCACAAAGAACAAAAAAATGTAAACTTTAATTTATTAACCTTAAATGTCCACTTCACCTGCTGAAAAACCTTTTTTTTTCAGCTGAAACAACAAATACTTTTGACAGTATTTCTAGCAGAGTAATGTCTTGTGGCTGTGCAATGGATCCATTACTTTCCCCATCCCCCATCAGAGTGGGTGAGCAGAGAGTCATAATCCACTGATTGACCCTGGATGCAATTTGCTTGGTCTCATCTCTGCTGAAATGTGACAAATGAATTTGACATTGCCCATCATTCCTGCCTCTTTTTAATCACAGTCTCCCGTTCCATTAGCACCACCACAGGTTATAAAGCAAATGAAGCTTTTCAGGCGTTTTGAACTGGAGAGAGTTATCTAATTGGGGAGGGTTTTTCCACGCGCACGCTCTGTATTACGCTTTTAACCTTTAACATTCGTGCCATGGCTGACACGTTTGAAGGTTTTCCTCTCTGCTCCACGGTCGCTTTGTCCAACAGCTGCGTTTTTGTCAGCGCTGAGCGTGAAGAATGAGTGGAGGTGTGTTTACCGAGGAGACCTCTAGAGGATGCTCAGATGTTACGCTGCTGCAGTGATAGAGGTCAGCGAAGGGGGTGAAAGAGACTGCTAGGTGAATAAAAAAGAAAAAAACAAACATCGCCTTTCCATTCACCCAGTCGCTGCTTTTCCACCCAGACAGGTTTCTAGACTAATATAGATTTTAAATTGTGGATCTCCAAGGACAAGTTGACATAGTAAATGCATACTTGAGATTTCGCAGAACTGTATTCTTAATGCTTGCAATGTGGAATGTTTTCATTTTAAATCTCATTTAGGCTATTGTATACTTCATGGTTGAATCGTTAAGGGGTTCTTGAGGGTATGTAGCAAGGCAACATGTTTTTGTTAGTATGCAAGTGCACAGAATTTATACACTCACATACTAATTGGATCAAATAGTCTTATTATCCAAAACAGTTGTGCTACATGTGTGCTATACTATTTGGGTTTTACTGAATGAAGAACTATATTTAAAGGTTCCATAGTATGGAAGCCTATGACAAAACTGAATAAGGAGAGTTTGGTACAGTTTGGGGCAGTTCCGGCTTGGTATCAAAACCATAAATGCAACCTGAAAGTCATTTTAATCACTTTTTGTCAGTCTAAACCAGATCAGTTTACATTGAAGGTTTCACATTTAACATACTTTGCTTTAGCCTATAGTGTTGTTGAGATCAAGAGAAAGTAGCTAGCTATTATAGGTAATTTTAGCTACTACTAAGCTCAAATTTGGATAACTAGCTAGCTAGCTAAGTTAATAGCACGACAAGCTAGCTTAGTTAAATAGAGGTCCCATTAAAAGAAAGTTAGGGTTAGGCGAACCCTAATCCCTATAATGGGGGGGGGGGGGGGTCCGTATCCAGTTAATCATGAATGAGATTGGGTCCGGACAGGACTGCGTTCGGGTCCGCCTGTTGGTGACCTCTGCCCTAGGGTGTTGTTCAATATCAGATCTTTACTAATCCATTGGAGAGGTACATTTCTAATATATTATCTAGTTCATCAACATAACTCAGCAGCTGGCTATCACTGGTTGCTTAGAGATATCCACTTTAAGAGAATGCAAAAAAACATTAATTTTGTCTAACTGATGTCATAATTTTGTTTACACACCATCTTGTGAGGAACCTATTGACTTGCTGTTGATGATTTTGAAAACTTCACCATGAAAGGTGCTGCGGCACCAATAACTATAAAATGTATTAATGCGACTGACCAAACCCTTTGCCTATGATTCAGTAAAATAATCACATATACTATTGTACTATTTTGTTTAGTATGATAATTGATTGTGAAAGGCCTTTTTTTTTACCTTTGTGAGTGATAGTGCTTTTGCACTCAGTCACTACAGCAATGTTCATGGGCTTCATGGGCGTCACTAGACCCTCTTTACTGGTGCACGTGCCCCTGTAAAATGTTTCCATGCCCCACTGTAATCAAGTGGGCAGTGACAATACGAAAGCTTTTCTTTACGTTTGAACCTGGTTTGTTGAGCAGAAATACGTGACACAAACATTACAGTACTATGCAATTTCATTCCAGGTACTACATTTCCTATAATGACCCAGTATCTTTCCAACTGCTTGAGTAGCTAACAAATGCAGTCACAGCCAGTTTCTAGTTTCTGTACCTAAGAAGATGGCAGTTGACCTACTGTAGTATTATAAAGCAAGGCATTAGCTGTTTAAGCATTTGTTATGTTAGCAAAACCAAAGTCACTTAAGTCACGTGTAGATTTATGTCACGAATGAAGAATTTTGCATGTACACGTGTGACAATTATTAAAATGAAATATAAATGAATGCGAACAGAAACTTTGACAGATATGAGAGAGCAGAAGTGAGAGAGAGGGGGTATATATATATGTATATATATGTATATATATATATATAAAAGAGTGTCTGGATCTTTGAGTGTCTGGCAAGATAAAGGAGTTAGTCTGAGCTTACATGTATTGGGGAAGGCAAGCAAGACAGGCCCTGTGTACTAACACAATATAATAACAGCACAATAACATAATGTAAGATAAGGCATTTGGTTCGATGTTACTGCCATTACTGCATTGGGATTTAATTTCTCCCAGTAGAATCCCTCTTCTTTCCATTTCCCCATATCCACCTCATCTAAACGTTTCAGCCAAGAAACCTGGTAGCAAACAGAAGTAAACAGAATGCATCCTCCCCAGATGGCCCCTCTGTTCCAACTGTAACACATTACAATGTAACCACACATTCTCTGTAGCTTGCTCTCTAGCATTAGTTTCTCCATCACTGAACTGCAAACAGCTGTCATTTAGCATGTAAACATGTAGTTTATCTGTTAATCAGTTTTGTTGGTCAAACATATTTCTTGGTGCTCTATGGTTCACCTCTCGCAATTAGACATTGACCTGTTTATTCTTTGTGAGCTATTGTGGTGCCTCAACATAAAACCTGACTATCAGAGCAGAGCCCCCCCCTACACACACACAGACAGGGTTATATCAAAACATTTTAGGGCCAAACCATGGAGTTGTATATGCATAAAACATATCTTCTATACAGACATTAGAAAAACAATAAAATATACTGTATACATATTTACATATTACAACCATAGTCTAATTTGCCCTCAGGGACATTTTATCTCTCTCTCTCATCGATCTATCTATATATATACACACATACATCTACACACACACACACACACACACACACACACACACACACACACACACACACACATATATATATATATATATATATATATATATATATATATATATATATATAAAGCATCATTATAAAATGTCCAGCAGCAGACATTTAGCCTAATGAGAGCACCCTGGAGGAAAGAAAAGTGTTACACACCTTAAAGGTCATCGGCGTAATTACTGATGCTTCCAGTTTGAGGCGAGGAGATTTGTGTCAAGGGAGAGGTCTATTACGGAGTCAGCTGACTCAGGGGTGGGTGGCATGGTGGGGGATCTGGCACCGTCTCTCAGCGGGACCGAAAATGTCGGGGAGGGAGAGACCCGCTCCGAAACATGGCGACACTGCCCGGCCCTCGCCGCTACAGGGAGAGTCGTTCTCTCGAGGAAGCATCAAAGGGACCTTGCCAACGTTAAGTAGCTGTTCATCACTGCTCCTTAATATACAGTTTCCCCAGATGTTCAGCTTGGACCATTCAGAATTCATTCCTATTAGTATGCAAGTATACATTCTGAAAAACAGCCAAGGCCTTACAACAAATGAATAAAAAAGCAAACACAGAGTGAACGGCAGCGCAATTACTGCTTTTTCCTTGCATTCAGAACCACTCCTAAATACTCACATCACCACTGGTATTACATAAAGCTAGCAGCACATTGGAAAAGAGGTTCGCAAGAGTTTATCTCAAGAATTTATAAGACGGCAAAAAGTATTTCATCCAACTCTGAATATTTCTTTCAATGGAACACGGCAGTTGGAACTATTTTAAATTGTCAAAGGCTTGTTTAGTGATAACACTGGATGATGACTATCATTGTCATTCACCAGCAATCAACTTTTCTACCTTGACCTATAAAGCAGTATGCCATCACCCCCCATTATTTTTCAACTCATTCACAGAGTAAGGACTCCTTTACTGAATATATAGTCTGACATTATACAGTCATTATCCACATATCACAAAGGTGTTCCGAGGAAAACCACTCTAATTGTATTTTGTAATGAAGTCCTTTCTTAACTGCAAAATGTTTATATTGTGCCAGTAATGACATCTGGAGTCGGGGGGGGGGGGGGGGGGGGGGGGGGTTACACGGTGGTTTGGGGGAACTGAACCTCCTTGGTCATGGTGGTTTGGGGGAACTGAACCTCCTCGGTCCAGGTGGTTTGGGGGTACTGAACCTCCTCGGTCATGGTGGTTTGGGGGAACTGAACCTCCTCGGTCATGGTGGTTTGGGGGTACTGAACCTCCTCGGTCACGGTGGTTTGGGGGTACTGAACCTCCTCGGTCACGGTGGTTTGGGGGAACTGAACCTCCTCGGTCATGGTGGTTTGGGGGTACTGAACCTCCTCGGTCATGGTGGTTTGGGGGAACAGAACCTCCTCGGTCATGGTGGTTTGGGGGAACAGAACCTCCTCGGTCATGGTGGTTTGGGGGAACTGAACCTCCTCGGTCATGGTGGTTTGGAGGTACTGAACCTCCTCGGTCATGGTGGTTTGGGGGAACTGAACCTCCTCGGTCATGGTGGTTTGGGGGAACTGAACCTCCTCGGTCATGGTGGTTTGGGGGAACTGAACCTCCTCGGTCACGGTGGTTTGGGGGTACTGAACCTCCTCGGTCATGGTGGTTTGGAGGTACTGAACCTCCTCGGTCATGGTGGTTTGGGGGAACTGAACCTCCTCGGTCATGGTGGTTTGGGGGAACTGAACCTCCTTGGTCATGGTGGTTTGGGGGTACTGAACCTCCTCGGTCACGGTGGTTTGGGGGAACTGAACCTCCTCGGTCACGGTGGTTTGGGGGAACTGAACCTCCTCGGTCACGGTGGTTTGGGGGAACTGAACCTCCTCGGTCACGGTGGTTTGGGGGAACTGAACCTCCTCGGTCATGGTGGTTTGGGGGAACTGAACCTCCTCGGTCATGGTGGTTTGGGGGTACTGAACCTCCTCGGTCACGGTGGTTTGGGGGAACTGAACCTCCTCGGTCACGGTGGTTTGGGGGAACTGAACCTCCTCGGTCATGGTGGTTTGGGGGAACTGAACCTCCTCGGTCATGGTGGTTTGGGGGAACTGAACCTCCTCGGTCATGGTGGTTTGGGGGTACTGAACCTCCTCGGTCACGGTGGTTTGGGGGAACTGAACCTCCTCGGTCACGGTGGTTTGGGGGAACTGAACCTCCTCGGTCATGGTGGTTTGGGGGTACTGAACCTCCTCGGTCATGGTGGTTTGGGGGTACTGAACCTCCTCGGTCATGGTGGTTTCTAAGAGTAAATCTTGGTCATCTGGTGTCACGATTCCCTTCTGCTAGCGTCGCTGTCTCCTAGGTTACCGTTCTGGGATCGGTCTTCCTAGTCTGTGCCTTTCCCTTATCTCCGCGGCTCCTGGATTCGTTCTTGTTAGACATTTTCTTGTCATTTTTGCCTTTGTTTGCCGGCATTGTTAGTTCTTAAATACTGGGCCGTTCCATCAGCCACTATTCTGTTAAACACTTAATGTGCTGGCGTTAAACGTCCACCTCCCTCAGCATTTGGGTGAGTCTACGTATTGCTCTGTGTTACAATCGGCCTCAGTACCAGGTTCTGGAAGACTTGAAATAAGATAAGAATTTGTCTGGCTATGCTAAACAATGCTTGTTTGGTTTAATATTGGTCTTATTAAATATTAGCAGTTGTACAGTGAAATGCACTATGAAGCCCTTTTTAACTGCACATGGTGAGTTTTATTTTCAATACATTGCTGCATTGTAGATTAAGTAGCGGTTGCATTCAGCAGCAGCAAAAAACATGTCTGTGGTTTTAAGGTAACAGCTTCTCACCACCATACACTTCCCACACTACAATATGAGAAAGAGAGAAGAAGAGAAAAGAGTAAGACAGAAGGTGGGAGAAAGAGAGAGTGAGAGAGTGTGTGAGAAGAGAGATAGAGAGAGTGGGAGAAAAATGAGAGAGAGTGAGAGAGAGAGAGAGAGAGAGAAGGAGGGAGAGAAGAGTGAGAGAGAGAGTGGGAGAAGAGTGAGATAGAGATAGAGAGAGAGTTGGAAAAGAGTGAGAGAACATGTGGACAGAAGGTGATGCTGAGGTGCATATATTTTGTATTCAGCCCTCCTGCCTGTCAGATGAACACACACACAGTTCCACTCAGAATGAAGATGAAGAAGAAGCACTCCTTTCTCTTTCTCTCTCTCTCTCTCTGCACTTTCTCTCTGTGTTTCTATTCGATGCTGTGTGGTTCACTCTCACACGTTTGGTGGGAATCAGTGTTGGAGAGCAGACGTTTCTCTGTGCCAGAGCTGGGCAAGGCTTGCTGCTATTTCTGCGCTCTTCACAGACACCAGGCGGCCCTACGGAGTTGACGACCTGCGTCTGGAACTCCAGTGGAGTGAGTTCAAATAGAGGAATTTGAGGAAAGGTTTTATTTGCAAGTGCTGAAATACAGATAGTCAAAAGTCAAAATTGAGAAACAGAAAGACCACAATGGAGGGTCAAAATTGAAAATTGCAGCAACAGTGCACTGTTAATTACTGTGACAAGTAACTAAACAGAAAAATTCAATTCCAAAGGGCTTCAAAATTTTCTACATGTATTGTGCCATTCAAATGATGCAGAGCATACCTGAAATGCCTTTTGAGTTCATCTCAAGGCCAAACCCCGAAGGGAAAACACCACGTTTGTAGAGGATCCCAGATGTCTCTCCAGAGGAAAGCGACTTAACCAGAGGACCATTCATCACTCGGCCGTGATGAGAAACTCGGCCAGCCAGAGCCAGAGCTCCCCTACCTCCCACTCCCTCCCCCTTCACGGCTCTCCGCGCAGGGCCAGTGGGGTGCTCGGACAGCCCCGGAGGGGCCGCACGCCTCAGGCGGGCATGGGGCTGTGCAGAGGCGAGAGGCCCCTATTATTTTCACCTGGGTGTCCACATTCAATTACAGCCAAGTTATAAGCTTCAGATGCTGCTCCCAAGAGTCAGGCCAGTGGCACTGGGACCCGTCTCGGGGCAAGAGAGGGCTGGATGAAGGGGGGGGGGGGGGAGGTGGAGGTGGTGGTGGTGGTGATGAAAACGCCTGTAATGCTGTGTTGGGCTGCGAGATGAATCTCAGGCGTACGGTCTAAATATAAATGTTGACAGTGTGAAGGGAACCGATATAAACTGTGGCGTGTTTGTGTGTGTGTGTGTGTGGGCATGTACAAGTATATCAGTGGATCTAAATCTGGAGATGTGAGATGGAGTGAAGGAGGCATATGCGGGGGGGGGGGGGGGGGGGCAGGAGTTCTGTAGCAGGAGGTCAGGAATGAGGCTGCCCAAATGGCCCCCGTGGCACCAGGGTTTGACACGTGTGGCCCTCTCGCCTGCAGTGAGAGACGACCCCGTCCTCCCCGATAGTCCCCCGGCCCCCCAACCCTTCTACGTACACATCATCTGTCACACACTTTGAAACCGTGGCAAGCCAGGGACAGCTGTCCACTTTCCAATAATGAGGACTCAGAGCTGTGACGGGTAGAACCTGTGGTGCCCTGCCCCCTCCGGTGAGCAGCAGGTGGCCCCGTGCCGGGGGGGGGAGGGGGGGGGGGGGTGTGTTGTGCGTCTTCGCTAACGCGGAACCTCACGGGGCCCAAATCTCACCAAACGCTAATACCGTGTCTCGAAATCAGACGCAGCATAAACCAGCCCATTTGAGCCATAGGTAAAAGGGGGATAGGAACTTTGGTCTGGGATTAGATTTAATCAGTGTAGGAAAACCCAATCCACGGAGTCTTAACGGAGCTTAAGACTTAATAGATTTTTAATCAGAGCAGACAAAGCCTGCTAGTATAATACTATCAGCTAAAATACCGCAAGGAGTGGAAGAAAAAGGCTGTGGTATTTCCCACTTCAGCAGGGAGTGTGAAAGAGACAAAATGACATCCATGAGCTACTTAGCATTTTGCGGAAACATGATAATTTAAGTTGAATATGGCGGGTAAGCGTGTTTGGCATTGAGTGGGTTGGAGTGTGGAAACAGGCTTGGATGCTCTCCAGGTGTCTCAAAGTGAACAATGACGGCAAAGGAGAGCGGAAGGGGGCGGGGCGGCGTTGGACGGACCGAGCACAGTAGCTGTGGTGTGAGGAACCATTTAAGGCTTCACCCTCAGGCAACGCCTGGGGACAGGGTAAATATAAACCACAAGCTGACAGATCTCTGTTAACCGATGTACACGCTTAAAGGTGACTCGGAAACAGACACTGCTGCTGATCCAAGAGGTATTAGACTAGCTGCAATTCATTTCGCCTGGATTCATATGTGAGGAGGGACACAAACACAAATATGGCATCAAAAATGTGTGCGTATATAAATATTACATGACACTATAGACATTAGATATACAGATTTTATACTATATTCACAGTGGAATTTCATGTTGCATAGCAAGGCAAGGGTCAGCTGCAAAATTGAATTTAACCGAGAAAATCTCACAATACAACAAATTTCCCACAAAGATATTCCTCCAATGAGATTCTCCTCGGAAGGAATTCAATTCAAACCCATGCGCAGGTGCCGGCGAAGGCGAGACAGACGACGCCTGCATGAAAGGACACTCCTGTCCTCCAGCCATTGTCTCAACACACAAAAATATTTTAATGAACACTCGACACCGCTGGAGTGCTTCTGACCACGGCTCACTCGCAGAATATAAAACCCAGCAAGAATGCAGGGCAACTGCACTTCAGACGTACGGCGGATGTGGAAGAATGATTATGCCTTAACGTAGATGTGTGTGTGTGTGTGTGTGTGTGTGTCTGAGTATGTCCACCAGTGTGATCTGTATTAGGAAACATATGGGCTTACATGGAGAGTTTTGTGGGATCAGTGATGTGTGGATAATGACTGGAGTGGTTTGTGTCTCCGTGGCTGAGTCGAGTGTGTCGGGGAGAAGCCTAAACCTCATCATGGCACACAAAGATACGGGGTTTCCATTCTCCCGTGACCTCGCCAAGAGCACTCCTCTTTCCGGTGGGCTGATCCTGGCTATCTGTCCGACGCTCCACCAAGCCCGGCTTTTGAGAGCACTCAGATCTATGCGTTGCTGGGCCCATCATCGCGGGCTCATAACACACCGTGCGCTGCTGGAACCTGTCACGCATTCTGTTCGAAGGAGTTCAGGATCGGCTTGTTCCAGTCTTATCTACCTCAGAAATGCTCGGAAACAGACAAGATCGCCTAAGACGGGAATCCGCTTTGGAGATAGGGCAGCTGCGGTCCGTGTGATAAACCACGATTAGCCCCATGACAACAGTTTTATGTTCCAAGCAAAAATTTATGGCTGAGGGAAAGACTGCCATGGGACTCATTTGACATATGCGTTATAATAAACAGTCTTAATGGACAGAAATGGAGATGCAAAAACATCACAACTCACACTGGATAAATGACTAACGACATAATATAGGCTGAAGCTCATATGTTTCTCACGAGGTAGAGATATCTGAGCCTTTTCCTGCTGGCACTCTGGGGCAGCACTTTTCTCAAAGGGCCCCAAAATCAATTAGGCCCCAAACATGCACGTGCACGGGAACATCATCAAAACAGTCAACGAGGCAACACAGTGTGGGCATAAGCATCTAAAATCCATCTAGAGCATGACGGTGGTGAAGCCCGTCTCCCGGGAGACGGCTGGGCGGGGTGACTGGGTGAGCCGTGGACCTGACGGTCCTGCACGTCGTTGCCTCTGTACCACTCCACAGCATAATTGCTTTGCATCCATCGCCAAGGAAAATGCTCGGCCGTGTATCGCGTGTTGTCCCTCAGGGTTGGGATGCCATTTTTAGGGGCGTTCCCCTACAGACACTCACACACTCCCTCACACACAAACTGGCATGTGCTGTGCCAGCTCCTGTGCCTTCCGTGGAGACAATGGCACGCATAGCAGGAGGCGCAAGAGGGGAACAGCTAATCCACCCCCCACCCCCCTTATCTCACTTCAGCATTCACGGGCCTCCATCTCGCCTCCATTATCGGACCAGTACCTGTGTGCTGCTCGGCCCAAGCCGGTCCAGAATGTGAGGTAGGGGTCCGGCGGCGACAAGGATGAGCACCTATTCACTCCCTCACTTCCCAACCTCATTGTATCAGCCACGCAGATGTATATTCTTTCCTCGATACCCAGGGTGTGTGTGTGTGTGTGTGTGTGTGTGTGTGTGTGGGTGCCAGTGAGGCGGCCTGTATCTCCCCTGCACCACACAGCCTGCGCGAACAAACAAATAACACGGAGGCTGAGCACTACTTAGTTATATGAGTCAGAAGTGCTGATGATTTCAAACCCAGCGTCAGAATGAGGGACGCCGTGGCCCGGAGGCACCTGTGTGGACCGAGGGAAGTGTTGATTAATATGATTTATTCATGTGCCGTGTCGCTATACAGTAACATGCCGGGCCCGTTGCTGAGATTTTCCTTTCGTGGATGCATCCCCCTCACCCACCACCCTCGACGGCTGCATCTTTCTCAGACTAGGGGTTAAAGAAAGCTCCTGCGCTTCCTAAGCTGCATTCACGAGCTACGGTTATGAGGCATATTAGATTTGTGCCATGTGGACAAGGGACCACGCATCCTCGAGCTGCCCGTCGACCCCGACTTTCCGATTGCAAAGTTGTGCCGGGCTTTAGTTTTGCATTCATTTGAATAAATGCATATGGGATTCTGAAGGCTTTCTTGAAAGGCGTTTCGCTTTTCTCCTCATCACGCCTATTGGTGTCCGCGCCACTCTCCTGTGCCGATGGGAGATGCCGTCTCGGAGACCCTCCTCTCAATTCCTTGCCCTCTTCTCCTTTATGATGCCTATCTGGGCCAAGGAGCAATTAACGTCACCTGAAAGCAATCCTCAGAGGTGGGGGGTGGGCAGGCTGGAAAAACTCATTTCGGCACAGGCGCTGGGTCTCCGTGAAGCTCATCAGGATCCGGTCGGTTCTCCTTTATGTCCTGCCAGGCTGCCCGAGGGCGTCGGCGTTAGAGCCTCGACACCCCCCCTCCCCCCATCGCATCTCATCTCGGGGTTCATTACGGACCCGTCCGCCTGTCTGAGCCTCCAGTAGAAAAGGCTCGGTCCTGGCTGAGGCCCCTTTCATACACACGCTCGCCGTCCCCGCACGGCAGACCAGGGCAGTGAAAGATGCGTTATTCACAGACGTATGGCAATTCACTGATCTGGAAGCTGAGAGGAAGTACTTAAGGGTGAGTTATGGTCCACTGTCCACTGTGTCAAATGACAAAAAGCACTTATGGGAACAAAACAGTCAATTGTCCACACAAGAACATTTCCTGTGCGTCATTCTTTTTTGACCATTATTCTTTAGTTCGTGATATGAACTGAATGTACCTACGGCAAATTATAAAAGGTATTTCAGCTAGACTACACAGCCGAGGTCCAAAAATAGACTTTAAACCTACTGGACCTTTCCTCATTAGTATTGGCATGTCATGTATGCCATAGACATGTATATAAGCTACAGAGAGACACTGCAGACAAAAAATGCAACACAGTATACAGAATACATGTAAACCAATAAGAAGAATATATCAACGAAGTTTAGTTCTTGAAGACCCTTCCCAATGATTTTTTCAACCATTGTCTAGATTGGAGTTGAGCTCCTGACAGGAATATGCCAGTAATTATTTGTTTCAGAAGACATGGATTATTGCTCGTTTTAGTGATTTCTAGACCATCTTATGACCACCTGCATGTCAAGGTGGTATTTCTCCATCTTCTGCATTCAATACATTTTAAAATTATTTTAAATAGCACAGATGGTTATATCGCCGACCAGAGTAGCAGAGAACCTCCCTTTTACTGCCAAGGTTTCTAATCAATGCCAAACGGATTTAGTTTCTTTTGTCAGAAAAGGCAAATTTAAAATGAAAGTGCTCTAATCAATAGAGCAATTCTTCCTGCATGTGAAAGAGTCAGCGTGTCGGCTGTCAACAGCGCTGATTAACATGACCATTGATTAGGACTCAGGAGTATCGCACTCATAGGCGGCTGGCGAGACAGTCAAAGTCAACACAGGGGTGAGCTTCAGCTGTTTGTGATACCACTGCCTACCACATGAAATCACATCAAGCTCGGTCACACAGACAATCAGTCTGGACGTTTCTTACGTTTTGAGCTTAGCAGTCGCTCATTTAAAGTTTCTCTACTGTACAACAACATGACCTCCTCATTTAGGCATATACTAGTTTCCTAATTAGAAGTCACATTTGCTACGCGCCAGTGTTACAGCTTGTGAGAGCTATATCAAAAAAGAGGGGCCACGTGGCTTGATTTTAATTGGACCCCGCCTCTCAATAATAGATCCCTGGGTGTTTGTCAGAGCTAGTCCAGGAAATCAATGGGTACATCGATCGAGAGAGAGAAAGAAAGGAAGAAGCATGTGGAAGAGACAAAGAGAAAGGTAGATCGGGAGGCAGGCCGAGCAGACTGGTTGTAAGGCTTCGGACTAATCGTGGCCTGATTGTGAGCTGATATCGACGTATCCTGACCCAAGAACGAGGGGGAGTGATAGAAGCACTTGACGTTTTTGATTCAAACTACCTCCGGGACCTCATAAAAACACGAGTCTGGGATGGAAGTCTGGGATGGAAGCCTTTGTGTCCCTAAGCGAAATTGAACATGTTCAATTTCCAAAAGTTTCAGGGAGCTCCCGAGACTAATCATTCTCGGAGAATCACCCTGCTGGAATGTGGCAGGTAAAGCCAGAGAAAAGCCGATGGACAGGGCCGAATATCGGACATGCTGCTGCTCTTAATGGGAACTCTTCGGAAAGGTCCCACGGAAAAACCAAACAGAACATCGTTAGGCAGGTAGACAACTGCGCTATGAAGAATTGGGCCCTGTCTAAAATAGTCAGTAATTGCAATATGGAACACATAAATACTGCAAAGGATTGTCATGCTCCTGAACTATCCTCTGTAGTCACCACCACTTCCCAGTGGTCTGGAAACATGCAAAGATGCTGACAGAAATGTACAATATACTATTTGTACACAACACATCAGGACAGATATGAAAATACATCCCGTTGCCAGCTAGATGCTGTATTCTCTTCACAGTATCAGAGGGCAAGATGGTATCTGTATTCCATGGGTGAATAGTGTTTGGTTTTATTTACGCTTTAGGAACGTTTATTCCGCTACACTTGAAGAAGAGAGCTCCTACGTCTGTCTCCTTTACATGTGTGTAACAACTAGTTGATTTCTGGGGCTTTAAAGTGCAACTATATTTGACATCAACAACTGAACTGAAACAGAAATCTCTGATAATTAAATTTTGCTTTTGAACATTAATAATAAAATAAAATAACACTGAGTGCAGTTGTAATCTTCCTTAGATAGATGATTCTTTTAAGTAGTATTACTGTATTTATATTTATATTATATAACTATAAGTTATACTTGTTGGTAATGAGGTTAGAGTTGTGACCTTCACTCTTCCCTGTTGCACTCAACAGCTGAATGAATACAATCTCAGTTAGCATACATGTGACGGTGTATAGCTGATGTACACACACTTCAGTGGCCTCCATAATTGTTCTTGTTACTTCAAGGTGTCTACAGTTGCAGTAAAACAGTTTAAATGAAAGGAAGAGTAACTCTAGTGATCTAGGAGTTCTAGGGAATATGCCCCCCACCCCACCACTGTGTCTCTTTAAACCCAAATGCTGGCCCTCATTCTCCCTCTGTTCTATCTGCGAGACCCACACGCACTCATGAGGTCAGCAGGGGGGTGGACCTAGAGCCAAAGCATCCAGATGCTCCGCAGGAGACGACAGGTCGTCATGGCGAACTAAACCCGACAGCAATTAAAGCCGAACAACAACTGCACGTTCATTGGCTAGGCCTTTAGCATGGCGGCTATCGCGCTGCCTTTTATTCCAGGGCTGTGCCCGGGTGCCCACGAGCCTGGCTGTGGAGAGATAACGAGGGCCCGGTGGCCGGCGAGCGCACCCCTGGAGGGGAACGTGACCCCACTGACTACGCTTCCAATTACAGTTCAACAGGGGCCCGTTCCTGCCGTTAGCGCCTAGCGCACCACGCGAGCCCCGTGCTTCTCACGAGTCGGAGAACATTCAGCTGCTGGTGGTGGAGGGGGGTGGCTGCTGAGGACTTGAGTTTATGTAATAAAAGAAGTTGTGAATGTGTGAAGTCAATATATGGTCTGAAGGGAAATGACTCCTCAATTCCAATACCCTGCAACTCTGTTATGGAACAACAGCAGGTTACACTCGGGATCAGACTGCGCCAATTAATCACGAACAAAGCTTCATTTTTGCTCTTTAAAGATATGAGACGCATGAAACGAAAACCACATAACAGAGAATCCTGATTAAACGCCTGCTGTGGTTCGAGGGCCTTACAGCTTTATGGGCATTTCAGTACCTATATACCCGTATATGTGTCTGCATGAATACAGAGCCCTGACAGCTGCTCCCACACACACATCCACTGCTTTAATGGTTCATTCCTGTTTAGTAGTGAATTTCTGAATATCGAAGGCTTTACAGCAAATGTAATGTGCGAATGCATGCATTTTATGAAGACTGAAAGCAGTGTTCAGATCAATGGTGAGCTGCACATCAAAACTCTAGAAGGACACACAGTTTCGCTAAAGTTTGACCAAAGGTAAAATGGTGGAGCTTATCTCAGTCCATTCTGGGCATTTCACTGAGTGTATTTTCAATTGATCCTACTACAGACGTTCACCTTTTTACCAACATAATGTCCCAGTGTTGCTAACAGTGAGCCCTCCCAGGATAAGAGCACTCAGTGACTACTTAGAGTTATCCAGCCACCATCACAACGAATGAGCTTTTAAACGATAGACAGACATGCAGAACGTCACACCTGCTTACACTGTTAAAGGACTCTTTTTAATTATGCATCTTAGTTATTCATGTTCAGAATCTGTAAAGCGTTATGGGCTGATTTCCTAGACTCAGGCGCGGACACTTCTGGGTTATGCCAGAAGAATATCCAATGGTGATGTATGGTACTATGACTTGGTCAAGCCAGGCTTAATCCATGTCTGAGAAATTTGTCCTAAATGTTAATATTTATTATTAGTTCATCCATTTAGTCCATTTTATCTATGTTAATTTATACTACTAGTAATATATTCTAAATTAAAATATTATATTAGCTATCAAACATTAACTGTCTATTGTGAACTCATGCAGAGTAGACTAAAGACACAGCCTTTTATGCTAATTTGATTTTTTGAGACTGCTATTTTAAACATCAGTATTCTTAGTAAACCACTGGCATGGAAGAACCATAATGCAAGCAATTTATTTTCCCGCACCAGCAAATTAGTTGCACTCAGTAAACCGGACCCCATAGTGCTTTGTGTGGAACTGGCACAGAGATCTTCATTACCAGATTCAGAGGAAGGCAAGTGTAAACGTTTTCAGATATTCCCAGTTCAAAAGGAAGAACCAATCTTCTGCAGACAATATGGAGTTTAGTGCTATGAATCCGAAGGGATAACAGTGGTGCTATCTGGGCCTCTCCAGTTGGATTGACACTGGCTGATTCTCTTTGTGGCAATGAACACATGCTACTCCACTGGTCTTCCCACAGGGAGACAGAAGAGATGATCACATTTTTATGGACCCTGCAAATTGCTTTAAATCGCCCTCTATGCATGCTTGCAACCACTATGTAAGCGAAATCAGCTTACGAGAGACAGCAACACAGACACGTCAACCTCCAGCATAGGGGCTTTTTTCAACGCACGGTAACGAGGCACGGAGGCGAGGGCGAGCGGGAGACCTTGACAGGAGGCACCGCACGGTCACGGCATAAAGCGGCGGATTTGCCAAAACAAATCTAATTAGAGCGCAGAGGCCGTGCAAGGGCGCCCTCCCGCGGGTCACGTCTCTACAACCTCATATTCAATCAAGCCTTATCAGTCAGAACCCTGGGAGATGGCCCTTTTCTTGCCGTGAGCAGAGGAGCCCCACAACCGCCGGTCACGCCCGCCCCCGACCACTAATTTCATCTGATGGGCGGTGATGAATGAACTGTTCCCCCCAGCGCACGGCTTGCTGTGCATCGGAGAGAGGGGATTAACGAAGGTCAAACCAAGAGGTGATTACTGCACAAACAAGTCCGTGATACTGCTTGGGCAAAACATATTCGCTTAACTGGTGGAGGTGGAGGGGGGGGGGGGGGGGGGACGAGGGATTTAGATAATATCCTTTGGGATATTAATATTTTTTAACATTAACAGCTTTGAAGGGCTGACCGAGTGGTAGAATTGCACTGATGATGTTTGATGGAACCTGTTGTATATGCCAGTTTATTCTTAAGCTTTCACTGCTCCTCTGTATAATGAAAAAACAAGCAAACTTTCTGACACTTATACAACTACTTATACAACTACCGCTTATAAAAATACACTATATGTGTGTGCACATGTACGTATGTGTGTGTGGGTGTGTATGTGTATGTGTGTGTGTGTGTGTGTGGGGCAGACAGTCCATTGATTTTACATGCAGCTGCCAAGAGATGAGAAATTACACCTTGCCTTCACATCAATCTGGTCCAGGGAGCACAAATGGTCTCCGGAGTGGTGTGGGTCTGTAGCTCAGTGGGGGGGCTGGGAGACTGGCGCCTGAATAGACTAGGTGCTCGCACAGTCAAAGGATAAGCACACTATTAATAATTAGAAGTGGAAGGTGAGCAGCATGACGATTGATCAGACGTCAGCCGCTCTGTCCTTCGGCTTACCGGGAACACAGGCAACAGAATCTACATTCAGAGAGCCTACACCCCCCCCCCTTTCCCAGCCCACCTCCCACTCTGTCTTCCGGTCCCATAATTTGCCTCAAAGCCAATGCTATAAAGTAGGCTAACGATACCTCAGGTGCTTCACACAGGTGTGATACACAGGACACTGTCATGCAGTTCATGAAGAATCTCACACTCAAATTGCATGGTAAAATATATATCGTAAAACAGTATAGCACAGAGCATGAATAAAATAAGTCTGACAGCCTATTTAGACCTCACAAAGAATCTGGAATTAAGGGGAGTGATTTTATACAATTTCATTTGGTTTCATAAAATAACCCATTACCATTAAAACCACCCTAACTTCAGCCTTAACAATTTGTGAGTTCCCATGTGAGCTGGCTCATGTGAATCCTTACAATTTTGCACCTGTGAGACCACAGTAATCCTCTCTGGTCAGAGTAGTGTCTTCATATGTCCCCTGAATTATGCATCTGCTCGACCTTTAAAAAGTGTTGATATGTACAGAGTAGATTTTCAGTGGATGGAAACTGGAATGCAGCCTGCAACATAACCAAAGACAGTAGAACCCTGGCTTGGGTCGCAAGTTGGAGGCTGTTCAATCATCCGGAGCTTCCCGCCCATCCTGCGCCTGTCCTGTCCAGTCCTGTCCTGTCCTGTCCAGTCCTGTCCAACCTCTATATCATGCTGGCTCTCTGGTTTAGCACAATGGGCAGCTGAGGAGGCCCTGAGATCATAAGAAAGCCAGCAGAGAAGCCAAGGAGACGAAGCACTAGATTTTCTTTAGCCAGACCTATTGCAGTATGTGTGTGTGTGTGTGTGTGTGTGTGAGAGAGAGAGAGAGAGAGAGAGAGAGAGAGAGAGAGAGAGAGAAAGAGAGAGAGTGTGTCTGAGTATAAGCACTCACAATGCAGGGCTTCATTAATCCTAACTATAACCCCCAAACCCCTTAGGAGTCAGTGTGAGAAAAAGCATCCATATTCCAACAAACACTCTCACACCATGGACTTATCTTAGCCCTCCAGAGCAGAGTCGAGCAGGCGCACACATTTCAAAGTCACTCGCAGTAAATTGGCTGCTCGGGGAATTATAAATGCCAGGGAATGAGTAAGTGTGTGCAATTAATTTTGGGACAGTTTTGCAGGAAGGGCAGAAAACCAAGCGGGCAATCATAACACACCAATTTGCAAGTTTGTCAACTAAAGGCCTACCCTGAGGAGACTTTCTCCACTAAACTTCTTATGATCAGTTTTTTACTCTGATAAACTGCTCTGCCTACAAAGAAATTGCTTGGAAATATTTCCTAGTTAAGACAAAATGTCTCATGAAGAATTCAGTCAGCAGATTTCTGTCTATTCTCTTTTTTCATGCTTTTTTTTTTCTTTTTTTAAATTTAACAACCATTCATGAAGGCAGTGTTGCATTTGAGGGTAATGGTCTTAAACTGCTGAAACCTCTTCTAAACTTTCCAAGCTCTATAATGGAGGACAAAAAGCACCAAAGGCAAACAACAAGCTTAGTGATGGATAAAACCAACACAACATAAATTTGAAGTGGATTGTTGAAGTGGATATTTCAGTCAGAAAGACAGGCCTTCCATTCAAGCTGCGCCCAATTCACCTGCCAGTGAATACGAAGTGATTTCCACTAACGAATCTTTGCTATAGACTTTTTGGCACGGGTGTGGCAAAGAGAGAGGTCAGAATGTTATGTTGTGATGGAAACGGCTCTGTGCCTCTTGGCAACCTTTGTGAGAAATGGATCCATTTGATCTCAAATGATTCAAAGTGATTCTTACAAGATTCTCATGTGTCCCTTGTGTGCATGGTGCATAGCTGGGTGTTAAGTGTCTTTTTTAAAATACCTGGGTATAGATCCAATTACAAAATATTTAAAGCAACAATACATTGTCAGTAGAGTGGACTGACAACGTTGTTGTGGCATAATGAAGTCGATGTTCATTAGCCTATTTCTACGTCTTAAATTTGCACCACACGTTCCGCTTGCAATGGGATTTATGCTATTGCAATTGATCGGTCCGACATGAAACGTCTGCATGGTTGTTCTGCTGGTATTACTCAGTGGTATCAAATTGATTGCGGTTCGGCTCTCAACAAAAGAGATAAGTTCCGCTAGAGTGCGGGAAAAAATGGAAAACCGTACTATGTTTCTGTTCCGTTCTAGCCTCGCAGCGACGCTCTGTGAGACGACGGGCTTGTCTCTTCTTCGTCGGCATAATGTAGTTAGTCATTTTTTCAAGAGAAATGCAGATTTTTCCTGCTCTTTTGAAGTAATCTTAAGTATCACGAGCAGCAGCGGTCTGAACAGATACTTATTCACTCACACAGCGAGGCGACCAACGCTAAAGGACTCACCTCACTCTCCTGTTCTATTTTGTCTTGTTTTTTGGCTTGAACAGGGCCCGCCTCCTTATTAGCAATGGCGGTGTCAAGATGGTGAAAGGTTTAGTGCGTATCCTCAGTAAGTATTGATAGTGGACGGTGACTGTTCATTTGTGAGAGCCGTCAGTTTGCTAATGCTACTGAACTAAACCAAATAAATGACAGATTGATGCAACAATACTAACGAGATGGTAAGTTCAATACAAAATCAAAAAAAAAAACGTATTGCAACAAGCTGCATTTTAAGTATTCATTTGCATTTTCCGCATTTACCCGACACCCTTATCCAGCGCTACTAAGTGCTTTGTCTACTCATAGAATGTATCCTAGCCAGAACAGTAGGTCAGAGTTCAAGATACCGTTAAACTACAATACTGCTAAAATACAGGACTCAATGCTGATACCTACAAGTGCAAAATAAGCATAAGCATATCAGACAATGATCAGTGTAATAACTGACAACAATAATAACAACAATACCAGACATGTAAGGCTAAGACTTCATGATTGCTTTTTCACACCACACAAACCAACACACACTCAAACAAAGAAACCAGCCAAGAAACACAGAAAATGGTGGAAAACATCTCACCTGAATTTCAACCCCATACCCAAGGTAGACTGTCACCAGGTAGGTGCAATCCACCGTGGAGTCGGAGGAGACACCGGAGAACATCTCGATGTGGCCCTCAGCGTCTGTGAAGTTCAGGTTGCACTGACCTTGATAGGAAAGGGACAGAAAAGAGGCAGGCAAGGAAGGAAGAGAGAAATATAGGAAGAGAGAGGGATAGGAAGAGAGGGATAGATTTTAAAAGGCCCATTTGGAACACTTGTCCCTGTCCTGACACCATGTTTATTGCGCAGGGTCTTGTTAGTCCTGAGGGCTGGTCCATTTTCACCAGGGGGATGAGCACAGTGCCCCAGGGTAGCAAAAGGTCAGCTAAGGCAATCAGCCAATAGTCGCCCTGTCACAGGACCCATCAGTAGATGACTTGGAAAATGCATTACAGACAACTTTCTACTTACTGTAGCAGTTTAAAGGTCATTTTTTTACACAGAGACTTAAGTTCCTTGAAAAGTTTTAAATCTGCAGAGTTCGAAAATGATTGTGCACTTGAAAGATGGTACATTGGGTGTTTCAGCAGTGTCCTTGTGCCTGTGGTATCAATAAGCCTCTTCTGTTTATCTTAAGACTTTAATGATATTTTTTCAAAAGAATTTGTGCAATGGCAGTTTTACCGCAGTTCAAACAGCTTTCTTAATTGTGTCGTGCATTTCTAAAAAAAGAAAAAAATGTAAAAACTTCACTTTATTGGGTGTGCTCTTATGTGAGAGAAGAAAATGGAACAAACCATTATAGTTATACTCTACACTAATCCAGTCATGCAGGCTTACCTGCGGCTCTTGTGGTCGTGATAACAGTTGTAGTAACAATGGTGCTTGTCATGGTTTCTTCTTCATCTGCCCAGGTGGCCTTACCCATCATGCTCTTCTCTGCTGGCATCTGAGACACTTTCTTCTTTGACAATGAACCGTTATGCTTGTGATCCGTCCCCTGGTCAGGAAGATCCGCCTCTGCTGTAGCGAGGGCCAATGGCTGCCCAGGGTGTGGCTGAGCAGTATTACCAGCTGCAGGGGTCGTCAGAGCTGGAGAGCTGAGCTCCACCTTGGCCGATTGCCTTCCCCTGCCCTTACTGGGTCGTCTGTGGGCCACAGAGCCTGGCTTTCCTGGAGTGGTGGGACTGGTCGTAGTCACAGCTGTGGTGGCGATGTCAGAGAAGGCTGGTGCATCTTCATGAGGGACCACGCGTGTGGCGTGGTCTTCGGGCCCCACATGAGATGCTTGTCCAATCAGGGTTGGATGGGCATCAGCTCCACCATCATCCCCGAAGAAGGGCTGGTCCCCCTGGAAGTCTTTTGTAAGCAGAGTCTCGGGGAGGAGGAGGCCCTCCGTGTTCACCCGGTGGATGGGGAGAATTAGCGGAACTGCTGTAGTCATCTCCTGGACCCCGATCGGCGAGTCCTGCTTGGTGGTGCGAAGATGAATCTCTTGAGCTGATTCTGATCGTACCTCTCCATCACTCAATCCAAGGTTTTCACCTGAAAATAACACGGAAAGCAGCAGCATTTATACATCATGTTACTTTGCATATTGTGGTACTGGAAACTAACAATCGATTTCCCCAGTTGAGATTTTGCATTTCAGAATCTCAATCAAATGTGCCTGTGGCAAATTACCTATAACTAGTTTACATTGTTTGATAAGGCAGTGTGTCTGAAAATCCGATGATGCAATTACAATGCACAGCCTTTGACACATAATGTGTTTGTGAGATTTAAAAGGAGGCCTAATAACTGTAACTAATAAATAGAACACTGCAGCTGAAACACCAGTAAATGTAGACGAATTGGCATGTGAACTGAAAGGTTCAACGCATGGAGCAGAAAAGGAAACCTTTAGGGAGAGACTGCTCATTTAAAGAGCCTGCACTACTTCCCACGTGCCATTAGAGAAAGCAAAGAATTAACCGTGAATGAGTCATGATTGGAGAACACAATAAGTGTACATTGAAAAGCAATTATCATTCCCACCTGCAGCGGATGAGATGCAATCAGGAAGCCCTCAGGATAAAGAGACTTTACTACAGGAAGTGATGCTCTTAAGGAGAGCATTTGCCATCCTTGTAAAAAAACATTAGCTTTTGGCCTTCCCTCTCATTCTCCCTCTTTCTTTCTCCCTCTCTCTCTCTCTCCCTGAGAAAGGAAGACATTGTGCATTGCTGAATGACTCACATTGCCTTGGTCCTCCCTGTCTGGTTCGATGTGCTTCTCATCAGCCTTCTCTCTCTTTCCTTCCATCTCTCTCTCTCCCTCTCTCCTTCTGTCTCCCTCTTTCATTCACCGTGCAACTCTGGAACTTTTAGCACTGCGCCACGTACACAGACAGAATTTTGCTGTTGGGTAAATCTCACAGAGTTTCACTGTATTGTGTTTACTTTTATTGCCTTCTCTTTGCAAACTGAATTTCCATCCAAATTGAATGGCTATCTGTGAGTAGATTAAAAGCATCCTCTTACTCTGGAATAGGAAGTGCATCATAAATGCTCCAGAAGGGATGTGAATCACCACCCAGTTTTGATTTTTGCCAAAGTAACCATGGAAAAAGTCAATTAATGCTAGACACAGTTCTGTTGTGGAACCAATTGAGAAGTGAGAAGTGACATAAGAATCTTTCTCATACCCCCCCCCCCCCCCCCCCCACCCCCCCAATCTCTAATCGTAAGCCTCAAAAGCAAGAGACAAGTAAATGAAAAGCGTCCCTCCCTCTGGAAGTGGCTGTTTGAAGTTTACGAGGGAAACAAGAAGCCATTTATTTCTATAATCGCTGTCTCAGTGTCGAAAGACAGGAGAGTGCCTTTTCCGGGATGAGTGAGCTAGCGTCGCTGGCCGGCTTTCATCTCCCCCGTATTAATCTCCATTAAGCAGCCGGCTGGAAAAAAAAGTTCTCTGATAGATGAGTGATGACAGTCTTCACTTTGCATCAAGATATGAATGTCGTGACAATTGTTCATTATGAAAAACAAGCTCTGCAATCACGCTTGGGAAGAGAGAACAGCGTTTCAGTTCATCACGCGTGGCGATAGCCTACCCTTCCGTATACACGCGCCGAACCAGGCGGAGGAGATTAAAAGCATGCTGCCCGGGTAGGCTGAAGGGGACGCTGATATTCTGTACGATATCCCCCCCCACTTTAAACAGAGCAGTCAAAAGCCACACTGCACCCGATGTCTTGAATACACAACATACTTAGGCCTAAAAGAGAGTGAAGCAAAATCTATAAAGCATTGCAGCTGCTCGGGTACATCTCTGTTTCTTCTGCTCCTCTAGCAGAGGATTACACAAGAACATGAGATCTGTAAATGACATCTAATTATGCACCATTATATAAGAATGTAATATATGAAAATGTCATGTATAAGTTGATCTTTTGAAATGTTTTGTTGTTGAAAGTACCTGTTCCTGCAAATCTAATGCATATAAATGAATAAGGCATCTAATGCTAAACTTTACACATTATTCTCAGCAGGCACAGTGCAACACCACCTTTATTACACAGCACAACCACACCTTTATTGCACAGTGCAACACCACCTTTATTACACAGCACAACCACACCTTTATTACACAGTGCAACACCACCTTTATTACACAGCACAACCACACCTTTATTACACTGCAACACTACCTTTATTACACAGTGCAACACCACCTTTATTACACAGCACAACCACACCTTTATTACACAGTGCAATACCACCTTTATTACACAGCACAACCACACCTTTATTACACAGCACAACCACACCTTTATTACACTGCAACACTACCTTTATTACACAGTGCAACACCACCTTTATTACACAGCACAACCACGCCTTTATTACACAGTGCAACACCACCTTTATTACACAGCACAACCACACCTTTATTACATAGCACAACCACACCTTTATTACACAGCACAACCACACCTTTATTACACAGCACAACCATGCCTTTATTACACAGTGCAACACCACCTTTATTACACAGCACAACCACACCTTTATTAAACAGTGCAACACCATCTTTTTTACACAGTGCAACCACGTCTTTATTACACAGTGCATTTCCAGCTTTATTACACAGTGCAACACCACCTTTATTACACAGCACAACCACACCTTTATTAAACAGTGCAACACCACCTTTACTACACAGTGCAACCACACCTTTATACACACACACACACACACACACACACACACACACACACACACACACACACACACACACACACACACACACACACTACTGTATGTCTACTGTATATAGTCTTTTTGTGTTTGTTTGTTCCTGATCAGAAAGTACCTCCTGCACCCTGGGGAGCCAATCATACTGGTTTCACTGAAAACAACATCTGTATCTCCCTCTCATCAAACCCAACAGTGGCTGCATGACAGAGACAGAAAGGGGGACGGGGCAAGGAATTACAACACAAGCCCTTGTGCTCGCTAACGGAGCTCATCTAAACGACACTCCTCCATGTTTATGACTACATTTAAAATATTAGGACTGACTGGTATGAAAAGGACAAAAACAGAGAAAAGAAAGTTTCTCTCTCGGTTTCTCTCTCGGTTTCTCTCTCGGATGCATGTATAAAATGCAAATTTTTCATCTCCATTCCCGAGAGCTTCTGGCTATGTATTTGCTAAATTGATGTTAACATGCCTGGAGCGAACATTTAAAAGAGAGAGAGAGAGAGTGAGTGAGATAGGGAGAGAGAGAGAGAGGGAGGGAGAGAGAGGGCGTACAGGCGAATAGAATGTCTTCACAAACACCATTTTTGCTTCAGACTGCGGTGCTTCTCCTCCTGCATAAAGGCGGCTCAGGGCAGGGCTGCTTTCGGGAGGTTTTTTACACCTCAAAGAGACCCACACCCACGTGACCTGGCAGAGGAGTCTGCCTCCCCTCAAAAGCAAGCGATGCCCACGGTCCAGATGATAAGCTCCAGGATGGCTAAATGCTAAAACAAGCCATAGGTCAAACGATTTCAGCTCAGGCCCAGCCCTCTTAGCCTGCAGAGCAAGGTTGTTGCTTCAGTGAATTTATCGCTGTTTTCCAATTCTGGAGTCCTGGCGTCTCCGCTGTACAGCACATTTTTCCATTTTTCCATGCTTAACATGCTCATCTTAAACCCAAGAATCATGTATTAATTAGCAACTGAGTTAAGCCAGTGTTTCAGCACCCCAGGGAAATAGATGGGACATGCTGGTTTATGTCATTGGTACTAATTCAGCAATATTAGCTACCTTTGCCAACTAACTGTAGCAATGCAGGTGCAGCCTTGCACAGCTTAAAAGCAAAAGCCCAGAGAAGTTCCTCCAGCACAACTTCTCGATCGCCGGAGCCTGAAATCACCAGTATTTCCTTGTTCAAACAGCCAATGATCCCTGGCGCGCTCTGACACCTTAATTAGCACACGTTTGCCGGGTGACAGTATGTTCTAACGAGACACGGGCACACAGAACACTGCCGACAGGATGAGATGAAAGTCTGTGGTTGACACAGACAGCAAATGAGTGAGATCTCCCAGAGGGGGGGTGGGGGGTGAGGGGGGGGATGAGGTCTTTCTTTTGAAGCCCTAACATCCAGTGGGGCAGGGGGAGCCTCAAACTTTGCAGAGGGACCAAAGGTGGGAGTGAAGCTCTCGACGGGGAGGTCACGGCATGCGCTAACCCTGTGGTTTGGTGGCAAGGTGCTGCTATGGTGACGTATTAGGCCCTGTTCTTTTTGAGTGTTTCTTTTTCAGTATTTTATAATGATGCATGTTTAGCGTAAGTAAAAGATAAATTCACAAAGCTTCGAAATGCACACAAGCAAACCAGCACTTTATTTAAGAGTGATGTGGTGTTTTGGAAGCAGCCATTTAATAATCGGAAACATCTTTTTCATGTTTAGTAAGATTCTTTAGCTCTGGTTACTGAGGTTCTTTTGAACTGGTTATTGGGGTACTTTTTGAACTGGTTATTGGGGTCCTTTTGAACTGGTTACTGTGGTTCTTTTGAACTGGTTATTGGGGTACTTTTTAACTGGTTACTGGGGTTCTTTTGAACTGGTTACTGGGGTTCTTTTGAACTTGTTATTGGGGTTCTTTAGCTCTGAAGGCTTCTGCTCTGATTGCTAGGGGTATTTTGCACTGGTTTATATGGTTGTTTAGTACTGGTTTGTAGGGTTTTTTAGCTCTGGTTTGTATGGTTGTTTAGTACTGGTTGGTAAATTTATTTAGCTCTTGTTGCTAGGGTTCTGTAACAATTAGAACTGGCAAGAGAATTTAAATATTTAATGTGAAAACAACCAGACAAAGCTTAAATAACTTAAGTACTGGGATAAGGACCACAGAAGACAAAACATACACAACCAAATACACAGGTAGATAACTACTATAACAAAACTCAAAGGCATAAACACACAAACGGGACACCAACCAACGACTACAACTAACGAGACACGAAGGCAAAAACAGGTGCACAGGCTAACAACTAAGTTAACGGAACACGACGGCATATACAAACAAGCATACATGGGAAGACACTACACTACGACTACAAGTATTCAACTAGAACAAAGGGGAAACTAGTAACAAGGGCTAAACAGGGAACAACCGACGGCAATGGTAAAAAGGAAGAGTATAGACATATACGGAACACAAAATGAAAAGTACATAAAACTGGACACATGGCAGACTATGGACAGAGAATAACTAATAACTGTAACAAGACACAGAAATCAGGATACTAGAGACTAGGAAACAAGCAATAATATAGGAGACCAAGGCATAGGGAGAGGGCACTCACAGGGATGACCAGCGCTGGTAGTCAGGGCAGAGGGAGCTAAATACACAGACACCAGGGGAAGGTGAAACGAGGGACAGGTGGAAACACTGAGGAAGGGGCGTGGTAAACAAAAGGGGACTATGGAAACCGGGAAACAAGGTGGAGCTAGGGAGGACAACACAGGACTGGTGTGGAGGGCAGAGCCAGATGTAACAGGTTCTTTTGAACTGGTCATTGGGGTTCTTTGATGTTGTTGTTGGACCTACAGTAGTTAAGAGGAACCACCATCACTCAAATCCAAAAGCACAAAATTGAAGTTTGAAACAAAAGGATGAGTTGGAAAATGAGACGCTCTAGTTTAGAGAACCCAGTGATGCCTGCTTGAACGTCTGAATATTAAGAGATCAACAGCGGTTCTACTCTGAACCGGATATAACCACCACAGAATAAATAGCAAATTCAAATGAGTCATGTTAAAAGCACATGCCTTATTCATTTAAAACTGTGATAAAGTAGTGAAATAAGTGAAAGTAGTGTACTACAAACAAAATGTCAAGAGAGCAAGAATTGATTCTTGTTTCCCTTTTCTGAACCCTCTAATTACCAAACACATCTTTAGCATGAAGGAGTAACAAATGCAGCCTTACCAACCCTCTATTAAAATGTTACACCATGTCTGTGTGTCTCTGTACAGACTGCAAGCCTGTTCTGGTCATATTGATCAAGCCTGTTCTGGTTATATTGATCAAGCCTGTTCTGGTCATATTGATCAAACCTGTTATGGTCATATTGCTCAAGCTTGTTCTGGTCGTATTGATCAAGCCTGTTCTGGTTGATCAAGCCTGTTCTGGTCGTATTGATGAAGCCTGTTCTGGTTACATTGATCAAGCCTGTTCTGGTCGTATTGATCAAGCCTGTTCTGGTCATATTGATCAAGCCTGTTCTGACTTGCCTTTTTTGATACTGAAATCCCTCCTTCAATGTGAGAAACACATTTTTCTAAGCCTCTAAAAATTCCAAGAATTATCTATGACATTCAGCCTCAGTTCAGCGTTTGAAAAAGCAGCGGCTTATTTGCAGAAATCTTTTGCAAATCACATTTAACATGATGGCACAGTGTATAATAAAAGTTTGATTGCACTGCTCACAGATCAGAATGAACTATTTCTTTACAAAGCCCGCAAGACTGGCAGAGATTTGACATACCACGCCACTCCATGTAGACAGACCAAACTACAGAGCACAGACCAGTCATTAATCTCCAGCCTTGACACAAGCAATTCAAAGCTCTTTTGGATGTGCTGTGTCGGAGAGGAACATATTCGCGTAAGCTCATTCTGTCACAGTGGGGAGAGTGCGGGCTGGTCTAAAAAGCAGCAAACTGAACACACTTGACATTTGCAGTGATTTCGGATGAATAGCAGACACAGTAGTGCATTTTAAAAGGAATTTCATTACGTGGCCACCTCCAAACGGCACTAAGGGACATAAAGAAATGAAAAAATAAGGAGATTTGCCAACTCAAAATAATTACTTAATTCCTCTTATTTCATTTCAACGCTTATCTGCGCACTTTTATGGCTGTTGCCCCATTATTTAGCAAACTGGTTATTTCACTTTTCAGTGGATTCAAATCTGCTGGTCTAAACGCCCCCGGTAAAGGACACAGTACAGACTTCAGTGACACTGAATACATGCTCGTTTAATCTTCCATGCTCATCTATGGCTATGTTCTCAGTACTCAACAGTACTCATTACTCAATGCTCACTATTTCTGTTCCAGTCAGTAAGATGGGTGAACTATACTCCATAATACTTCACTATACTTCACTATACTCCTCTGCAGGTGGGCAGTTGCGAGCATTTGACCATCCTGCACAGATGCTTCTAGAAGCACTGGTCTGGTCTACACCCACATTGAGTATACTTTACTGGAGAGATGGAGTTTGAAAATGTTTTTAAGTGGTCTATATACGGCCGACAAAGTGGAAACTAGTCACAAAACACATTCGATGGTATCCATTTGGAAGACTTTTTCTTGTAATACATAAAAAAGCCTTAGCCTGTGGTTCCAAAAGCTAGACCTTGACCAAGATACTAATTGCATCAGACCATATACCCTGACAGCAGAAAGGGTTTTTTTTTTTGAGGCAGGCCTTTATCTTTGCACCAGGCCTGTGCACTTTGGTTTAAAAGTCCTTTTACAATCCTTAATGGAGAGAGAGGGCTTTTATTTGAACCCCCTTCCCTCTTGGGACCATTCAGTGATTTTGCCACACTTAGAAATGACTCCAGAACGAGGTGAGTCAATGAGTCTTGGCCCCAGTGGGCCTCCTCAAACACAGAGCAGAGAAGGGCGGCATGTTTCTAATCCCTAATCTACAGACGCAGGCCTCCTGAAACACTGCATCTTAGTTTCTGCTGAACTCTGCTGTTAATGGCCATAATATCATAATCTTTATAAAAATAATCCCAGTTCGGCCTTGCCACCGAGTGCCAAGGAACGGCCGATCCCCGACGGAGAAGCAGCTCTCACACGGACAGATGGGTTTAAAGACTCGTTAGGAGTCAGAGCTGCCCTGACGCATGCACGTGTCTCCCAGTCTAACGTGGAGCTCAGACAGGCTCGAGCAGCCCTGGAAATACTCTAGCCTCCCTCACACACGCTGCACAGCACGGTCTCCCCAAAACCCCCAACTCCAAGCGTAGACAAGTTGTTCAAGGGGGTGGGATACGGACTCAATAACGAGAAAGTCTGGCTTCATTAAAAACGACAGATGCACTCGAGGTGGTTACATTATCTTATCTGCTTAGATACCATTGTGTGTGTGTGTGTGTGTGTGTGTGTGTGTGTGTGTGTGTGTGTGGATGATCATTAGCACGTAAACTGATCATGAGACCATGGCAGCAAAATGAACGAACACCCAAGATAATACCAGTTCTCCATCATACAGGCGGCAGGTGTCCTCGGCAGGTGTCCTCAAAAGGTGTCTTATTTCATGCCATCTATGACAAATCAGACAAGACAGTACAACGTCCACCTTGTTGAAGTCACAGAAAGTGCATTAATTAGCTTTGATAAAGCCATCTCTCCTTGGCAGAAAAATGAACTGCTTTAAAACCTAATTACCAATGACACCGGTTTAAAACCTAATTACCAATGACACCGGTACTCCTCAGCTGGAAGTAGCTAAGCTGAACTAACTTGTGTGCCCAAAGGACGTTACTTGTAGGTGATAATCACGCAATGATGTGTTTTAAAAGGGAAGTCAGCCGTCCATCCTGTGACAGGAAACAAAACTGAAAAGCATAATCACGGATCACCGACTCAGAAAACCAGTTCCAGCACATTTGTTTTAATACAGCAGCCTTACAGTCGAATGAAACGGATTTGTAGCACCCCCAGCCCCCCAGCAGGGAGAGAAAAATACCGCAACAATTAGGCTTTTCTGTTCCAATTTAGCATGCTGAAAATCCTAGCATGCATTTGTTTCAGCTGATTCCTCTCAGAAACGCTCCGAGATGCTTAATGTCTCTCCGTAACCATGGCATCTGCACGCGAGTCAGGAAACGCCTGGGAGAAGGTGGATTCTACAAAATCAGAGGTGTGCATGGTTGTGCAGCTAAAGCGCTTTCAAACGTACCTTAGCCAGAATACTTTTACACTTTAATGCATTTGTTTATCAAACCAGCATTTGAGAGGCAGAACGGAAAATTCTTGGGTATATGGGAGCTGGATCCACCACACTGACTGCACACTAATGCTCTCATCAATGGACGCTTTCATGTACAAAGGGCACTAATCCCCCCCCCCACCCCACCCGGCCAGAACGGTCTTGGGCGAAGCCTGTACATAGCACCAAATTCCTAATATTTAGCTTATTATTCAGAGGTGAAATAATGAAAATCAACACTTTTCACTTGTGCAAAGAATCGTACCATTTCTCCTATTCACAATTCTTCCCTTGACAACTGGCGAAGGCATCGTGTGACGGCGAGTGTTGTGCTGTAACGTGACTGGAAATGACAGCAGGAGGCTTGACACTGATGTGCTAGCAATTAACAGCAGGAGCTGTGAGGAGAGGATGCGGCCCAGGCTTTCTTTAGAATCCCTCCTTAGGCAGTAGCAGTGGGAGGATTTGACAAGCCTGCTGATGAACGGGCGTCGGGCTTGGAGGTCACTTCACATGAGACATCTGACTTCAGCCTCATGGATGTGTTTGTGGTGGCCTGTTTGGACAGAGCTGCTCGTGTTTCCTTCACAAGGTGAACGAAGGAGCTCTCTGGATGAATACTTCAACATGATGACAAGCGGGACATGAAAAGGCTCAGCGGCCTACTGCTGCTTTTAAATGTGACACTAACGTATGATGTTGCTCAGAGGCAGCGCACCAAAACATAGATGGAAGAGCTCTAATTCTCAAAGGAGGGAGAAGAAAGGCCAAAAGAATCAACCTTTTTCTCTTACACACACACACACACACACACACACACACACACGCTCCTCACCCAACAGCTATGTGCACACACACACACACACACCCTCAAACATATTAAGCTCAACTTACTAAACTCAATTTAATTATTATTACAGATGCCCCAGTCCTGACATCACCAATGCATACATAATCAAACAGGCAGTCACACCAGGGGAATCAAATGGATAATAATACATTATAATACTCACAATGTCAATGTGTGTCTGCACCATAAGACATAATGGGCTGCTCAATGACACAGAAAGCTCTTGTCATGCTTGCATGTACAGCACTGTTCTGCAAAACTCTGAAGTCTTGGTCTACACAGGTTTTAGGAACAGGGAAAGAACTGAGTTCCCCCCACAATTTTAATTTCAACATGATTGTTAGGCACCAGGGAGCATTTACAATTCACTATAGGCAGAAAAGGCAGTGAACAACATAGTGAAGAACAGAGTGAAGAATAGAGTGGAGATCAGAGTGGAGAATAGAGTGAAGAATAGAGTGGAGAATAGAGTGGAGAATAGAGTGAAGATCAGAGTGGAGAATAGAGTGAAGAATAGAGTGGAGATCAGAGTGGAGAATAGAGTGAAGAATAGAGTGGAGAATAGAGTGGAGAATAGAGTGGAGATCAGAGTGGAGAACAGAGTGGAGATCAGAGTGGAGATCAGAGTGGAGATCAGAGTGGAGAATAGAGTGAAGAATAGAGTGGAGATCAGAGTGGAGATCAGAGTGGAGAATAGAGTGGAGATCAGAGTGGAGATCAGAGTGGAGAATAGAGTGGAGAATAGAGTGAAGAATAGAGTGGAGAATAGAGTGAAGAACAGAGTAGAGAATAGAGTGGAGAATAGAGTGGAGATCAGAGTGGAGATCAGAGTGGAGAATAGAGTGGAGAATAGAGTGAAGAATAGAGTGGAGAACAGAGTGGAGAATAGAGTGGAGAACAGAGTGGAGATCAGAGTGGAGAATAGAGTGGAGATCAGAGTGGAAAACAGATTGAAGAATAGAGTGAAGAGTAGAGTGAAGAATAGAGTGAAGAATAGAGTGGAGAATAGAGTGGAGAATAGAGTGAAGATCAGAGTGGAGAATAGAGTGGAGATCAGAGTGGAGATCATAGTAGAGAATAGAGTGGAGAATAGAGTGGAGAATAGAGTGGAGAATAGAGTGAAGATCAGAGTGGAGAACAGAGTGGAGAACAATTTGCTGCATTTTTGCAAAGCAGTGGTTTATATCATTAATGTGAGATGTTCTGTTATTATCTCACAGCCCTCTCAAATAGCAGTACAGACATGAATGGAGAAGATGTGGATGGAGGTAATCACCAAGGGAATCACCAAACGCCATGATGCACATAAGTCAAATGGGGTCACCATACCAATCAGAGAATACCCCTGAACATCAGGATGGAAAGTCGTATTAGTTTAATCTAAACTTGTCGTTGGTACATCTGAGCTATTCCATTCAGCAGGCAGGAGTTGCCAATCCCTGGGACATAATCATCTCATCTCTAACATGCTCGTACTGTTAATGTGTCTCTTCTATTCTCTGATATCACAGGTAGCTGCTTGGGCCTCTTGTCACACACATATGGGGATTTATGACAGCAGACCAGAAGGAGAATGAATTGAACTGATGGAATGACTGTTCTACTTTACATGTGCACACACACACACACACACACACACACACACACACACACACACACACACACACACACACACACACACACAGCAGATAAGCAGATGAGATACTGTAACCACATTGTGTCTGTCTGGCATCTGTTTTGTCTTCTTAGATCATAAATCTTAGCCTATCTTGTAGTTCCTAAACTCTCTTGTACCTCTTCTGTGTGTGTGTGTGTGCGTGCGTGCGTGTGTGTGTGTGTGTGTGTGTGTGTGTGTGCGCACAGAGGAGCTTGATTCAATTGTTTTTTTTGTGTATTAAATGTTTGTTTTTTGTACACACACACACACACACACACACACACACACACACACACACACACACACACACATACATATATGTACATATGTGCAGGCCCGTTGACAGTCTTGCTAGGGCCCGGGACAAGAAAGTCTAATGTGCCCCCCCCCCGCCGCACGTCATTTGAATTTCGTCATTTGACAATCCTTCTGTTAGGTCATATAGTATATAATATAGCCACACATCAAAGCTGTTTCTGACAGCTGACTGGTTATATACTTGACGCGTCGCGAGCGGTGCGAGGGTTCGCGCGAAAATGACATAATCGCAGTGGCACCGACCGTGTGCGAGGGCCTCGCGCGCTGTCCATGCAGGTCGTGCACCTCTTGACTTTTGTAACTTCGTGCGCGACGCGCTTCAGCGCAATGAACAAAGTCATGTTTGCAGGGTTCATACACCTTTATAATGTGGAATTAAAGCACTTGTACTTCACTTTAAAGGTCAATTTCAATATTTTCCAACACGTTAAACTTAATTGAGTTAAATATTTATACATTTACTCGAAATAATTCGCTTTTTATTATTTAATGGTTGTTTATTTTCAAAACGCCCAATCTTAACGTCTTCACGAGAACTGTTCAGTCAGACAGCTATTTGTTGTGAAACAAAGTAGTTACTTTCAAGCATTTTCAAGTACTTTAGCCTAAATTCCAGCACTTTTCAAACCTGGAACACAATGCAACATTAAAATTCGTCAGGTAAATGTTTTCCTTTCTTTTCTGCGCTCCAGATTTCTGTATTTACTTTAACTATCCACCACTGTATTTCCCGCTGTTGTGCGGGTACCAGCCAGTTACGGTAGGTGCTGGATCAAACCATTTTCCAGTGGGATGCGGGGGTGTATGCACTTAATGGAAAATATGCAGATAGGTTAAAAAACATATATTTTAGCCATTGAGTTTATTTTGAGTACAGAATTTTATATTAATGAAAGATTTCAAGATTATTTAAAAATTATAGACTTTAAATAAAAAATAAATTGCTGGGCTCTTTGATGGGCCCCCCTGGCCCTGGGGCCCGGGACAACAGACCCGGTTGTCCCCCCCTGTCGACGGGGCTGCATATGTGTATATATATATGTACATATGTATATATATATATGTATATATATATATATATGTATGTATATATATGTACAAAACATAATTAAATTATGATATATATATATATATATATATATATATATATATATATATATATATATATATATATATATATATATATATATATATATATATATCATAATTAAATTGTGTTTTGTACACAGAATTAGCTCTCTTATGTTATATAGCTATATAGGGCTGATTCTATGTACAACAAACATAATTGAATCAGGCTCCACTGTAGAGCCCTGCTTGTCCAGTGTCTGAAAACCAGCGGGTAGTGGGGGGCGGGGTGCTGCGAATGCACGGGTGTTTTAATAGTCTGAATGCATGTAACAGCGAAATTGCTTTTATACGCTTTGGCAGGTAGGTGTCAGGGAGCAGCGCCTCGCGAGGCCCTGTGAGTACACACGTCTGAAAACATAAACGCGGTAAACAAGCGCGCGCTACCTGCCCAACGGGGGCCCGCGGGAAGCGCAATATTACAGCTGACACTGATGGATGAAGCCGAGCTCTCTGCCATCGGTCCCAGGGAGACGGATGCGGCGGCGGGTTGAAAGAGATCCAGGCACGGTTTCCTACAGAAAGCCGGAGTGACGGTGGGAGAATCCAATGGGGGGGTGGGGGGGGGGGGGGGGGGTGGGGGGGCGGAGTTGGTTTAATGTTAATGTTTAAGTCCCTAAACTGTCTGGAAATCATCACGAGTGGTGCACATTAACAGAGAGCTCTGTTAAAGTAGCAGGCGTGCCAAGCAGAGGCTGCGCCATGAGCTTCAGACTGAACCACCACCACTCTTTTTTAATTTCTTTGCACCTTTACGCTGACAAGAATAAGCACCGTGTGCAGGGCATTTAGAAAGCTGTTTTAGAAAGAAAAGGGGTTACAGCCACAAATGTCAGCCAGGGACTTTTATTTAATGACTGCAAGCAATTTGTTATGACCTCTTAACGACGCCTGAACGCATCCACTTCTTTGGGAACGCTGTAAACTGAGCTCCGTTCGACTGAAAAGGCCCCATAAAGTTAGATGAGCAGGCCTGACAGGCTGCTCGTTTCTCACGGAGACAGTGGTGGGGTTAGCCGCGCTGAGCTGAGACTGAGACTGAGTCCTGGATACAAACTGGCTCCTGACTGCGGCCCCATTTGATGGAGATATATGTAGGCCCCTGGGAGGGGCCAGTCGGAGGGGTTTATGGGAGATTCCTCGTTCTGTCCCTCCCCCAGCACGCGGACACTCAGGCCTGCCTTCGCGCTCTTAACACCAGCTCGCTGCTCCCGCCCGTCCTACGTATTGCTATTGCATGCTGACGCGTTATGTTACACTTTCATAAACCGTATGTAACCGCAGTGATGGCTGGTAGTATAACGTAAGGTCTGTTTGGAAATTGCGATGAATCACTCTGTGAAGCGTGTTTTACGACAGGCCACACTGCCATCGATTCTAGTTTATTCTGCAGGAGGGACAAAAGCCACTGACCATTTTTCAAACTGCAATCTCGCCAAAGATCAACTACACGGTGTTTTACTGAGCAGAAATACAGCTAGGTAACGGTGTCACCTCTCCTAACGGACTAAACTTCATCATAGACGGTACTCAACACGCCGGAGCGACGAGATGAAGGGCTAGTCTCAAAAGAAGTCGGATCATATTTGTTTGCGGTTTGTGGTGGGGCTGTGGGCAGGAAGCCGTCAGAAACGCAAATGCGAAATAACAGAAAGCTTATGTTCACCGGGGAAAGCGCTAGAGTGCACGGTGAAAGGACCGCGGCTGCCTGAGAGCTGGATGAAGTGCAGGTTTAGAGCAGGCACGGCACAACGTGTCATTTGGTAAAAATGACACATTGCGGGTCTAACCCACTCCCCATCTAAGATGTCAGACTGTTCTCTAAACCGAGAGAGAGAGAGATTTTGAGCTGCACTGGTCTCATAGCTCACGATTAATTATTTCTGATTCAGCTTTGGGGGAAAATTCAGACTTGTCTTCTCACGTTGGCAATTAAAGACATCCGCTTGTATAACCCATCGCTAAAGGATTCTATCACATTTTTCGATTTATGTCTTAGCGATGTTAATTGGTTAACTTTTATATAAAGTAAGTAGCATGGCATGAAAACGGGGTGAGCAAAGAAAATAGAAATGGCTTTACAAGTGTGATTAAAACTATCGACAGAACACTGCGGATTGCAAATGAGTTGAGATAATTCAGAGACAAACAGCTACTGCATAACAATCAGTGCACCGCACCTGTGTAGGTGGTACCCAGCCACAAAGATCATTATAGAGATATCAACAAAGACTCAGAAACGGAGACCAAGTTACATAAACCTAAATATGTAAGCTTCGCGGTTTTGTTGATTTGCACGAGAGCCTCTGATCCCTGGGAGTGTTGCAGGTTTACTGTTGACAGCTTGTGGAAAAGTAGACCTATGTAATAATTAGCAAGGGAGGCGGACAGCATTATCCCACTTAAAATGGATTCCGACCCACGCGATGGGCAGAGAGGGCATCGCAATTCCGTTGTTTAAAAATGCTTGAAAAAAATACAGGCCTATGCACAAGCAGCCCCGAAGATACGGTTCTAAACCAAGAATAGTAGGTAATATTGGGACAGGTGAGGGGATCTGCTTACATAAACCTCGTGAGGGGATCCGCTTACATAAGCCTCGTTTGTGACAGACTGGCAGGCAAGGTCTCAGAAAACTGCCACAAAGGTGTGAGAGCGCGTGTTCTTTCAACCATCACACCCCCGCGCTGTCAGTCTGCCCGGGCAGAATCCCGACGAGCCTGGAGGGGACAGTCGCGCAGGACCCCGACGGCGATAAGTCACGTGCACCGCGCGGATAGGACAGGGGAGAAGAGGTGGCATGCGATGTCTGAGCCTTTTCTTGGTCTATTTTGAATAAAGCAAAACGAAAAATGAATATAAGGAAAGAAAAATAAATCGCAAAGCACAACAATTTTGGTGAAAACTATATTTTCATGGTTGTTTACATCAATATAAGATGTTTGCCTATTAATGTTTTAAGTGGATTTAAATTCTCGGCAATCTATCAAAAATGCTTTTATTATCTGTAGACTTGTTGCAGATAATTGGATGGATGCTGTTCGCTCGACTTATAAATATAGTGACTGACAATCCAAGACAAACTAGGCAGACTTCCGAAGTTCGGTTTAAGGACATGGAACAAACTGCAGAGTTGGACAAGATGTTCCACAGAGTCCAGTTACATGTTCCATGTGTCTGGAGAACAACCTATCGAAATTCCCATGAGGCCAAATTAAGACGATTTCGTGTGGGTCGTCCGGAGAAATATTATACCACATGTTAGCCATGAGTTGTGTCAAATTCCCAGAAGATACGTATTTATGAGGAGAGGCGTAGCCGTACTCCGCGTGGGAACCCGATCCAAGAGCCCAGGTATCGCATTGTAGTTCTGAGTCACTGCGGTTGGAAAAATAAGCGCTGAGAGACACGTCGAGATAGGATGTACGCTACTGCGGCAGTCTTGGGGTCGGCTCGCCGACAATAACAGAATTGCGGTTTGCTCGCCGGTCGCGGCAGGGGGCAGAGATCACATCCAGGGGAATAATAAAGATGATCCGCGGCCATCCTTCCCCACTGCTACAGCAGAAGTGTCAGGCCGTCCAGGGAAAACATTATTACAAGACCAGTAAGGCTGTGAACTACTCAGCACTCTGGAGAAGGCTTTATTTACCCCTCTCTCCCCTTCAGTGCTCAAGAGAATTCTCAAAGACTCCTCAAAGCATGTTAAACTCAGGAGGTGCCGGGTGAGACTAGCTCCCCACCCCTTGTTCACCTACGGGCTGTTAAAGATAAACTCCGGAGGAGACCTGTTCGGCTCACACCTCCTCGCGTTTGTTTTTACCGTGTTTTCTGCCGCGTGTTTACAGTACAACTGCCACAAACAATCTTCTCATTAATTTGCCATGCTGAGAGATGCGCACAGTTCGACACGAGCACACGCAATCTGTTACAGCGCGCTGATTGCACTTGATTCTTAATTAGTGCGCTCGCCGTGCCCCGATAAAGTTCAGTCTAATGCAGTTGAGTGGGAGGCGCTCATACCTCCTCATCGGGACTTCACTGATAGCATTTCTCAAGACGGCTCGTTATGGCCAAATTTGGATGTGCCGATAACCGACTGTCAGCCTGCTACAGTTATATAAGTCCGGGAGTACCATTAAATGTACTTATCAAAAGGATGCGCACCCGTCACATTATCTCACGTGGACTGAGTTCACTCTCTCTTACTGTTTTTTGGATGGTGATGATGATGATGATGATGATGATGATGATGATGATGGTGGTGGGGATACATCCTACACATGTAAAAGAACCAAGATATGTATATTTTTACAGAACAACTAATGACGAATCAGGGTGAACGTTGCGTATCCATCTCTCCAACACAATAATTAGCGATTCGTCTAGGTCCTGTAGCTTTTGACAGCTGCGCCACGCGGTGTTGAGATGCGCTCCACGTCCGCAGAAGTGATGGCATCCACAGATCTCAGCTACCACGCTCGCTAATATATTTCCCTTTCATCAGCGCACCTTCTACTGAGGTTTGACAAACGGGGCCTCCGAAAAAAACCCCAACCGCCCCACCCATCCCCGCGAACCTTTCCTTTGGAGAAAGTGATTTAGACTGACAGTTAAACCATCAAAGGCATAGAGCGAGCCTGAATAATTCATGGGATTTAAAAAGGACAAAAGGCTGGGGGGGTGGGGGTGGGGGGGGGGGGTGGGGTAGTGACAACTTGTCAAAGGGAGATAAAGCCGGAGAACGAAAGAGAGCGCGGAACAAAGAATGAAAGGCGGCGTGCAAACAGAGGCTGGGTAAACACGCGTGCCTTCCTTTACACAGGAGGGGTCGTTTTATTTGTTTATCTCTTTACCTGTTCATTTCTTTTGCTTTCTTCTCAAAGTCGTCGTGATTAAAATGTTCCCCCGGACATCTTTCTGCGTGCTGTCAGTCGGGAGAGGTGACAGTGCGTGCGTGCGTGCGTTAACGCGCGCGTTTGTATGCGCACGTGTTTGTGAGAATGGCGGCTGAAGGTGAGCCTGTGATTTGTGGGTTGAAGAAAAATCATTTTGGCATTAGGCTCAGGGGATGTTTCTCTCCTTCTCTAAATCTACCACACACTCACTCACTCACTCACACACACACACATACACACACACACACACACACAGAATATGATTCCGCTTGAGAAATGAATCAACCCAGAAGCCGCCTCTTTAACATTCACTTTCTCCCTGTGACCGCTCACCCACTCCCCCCCCCCCCCCCCCCCACCCACTTTACACAGGGCTGGTGATGCGTGGACTATAACACCACAGTACTGATCACAGGTGCGACTGGGGGGTTCTGCCCTGGAGCCTGAGCTGACCTTCTCTGCTTGGTTCATGCATTTAGCAGCCCTGTCATGTCACATTAAAATGCGATACACTCTCATCCATCTTCCAGCAGTGTGTGAGGGCCACCACGGTTGCTGCAGCGAGAAGGAAACGTGGCCTGCACTGACATGAGGCACGTGGCCTGGGAATCTTCTCATGCTGTCTGAAGGCTCTAACAAGAGAGCCATTACTAATCGCACACCACAGCGAGTGTCGGAGAGCTCTTTATTTTTTTCCCCTTCAGTAAAGCCTTGAAATGAGCAGACGAGTCCTAGGACATTTGACGAGTTCAGACTGCAGGAGCGTGTGATCTGGCATCGTGCCCGTACAGAAAACGGTTCGCTTACGTTTTTCCCGGTTTCTTCTTCATGGGCACAAATGACAGAAGCACATGTCTTCCTGCTGAGACCGAAGATGAGCCTGAAGACGAGACATCTGAAGAAGTCACGCTGAAGACCACGCCAATCACGGAAACGCAATCACGGAAATGCAAAGACGGTTGGTTGGTTGGTGGGCGGTTGGTTTGCCACACCATCGACCTACACTTCACAACCACGCCAATCACGGAAACGCAAAGACGGTTGGTTGGTTGGTGAGCGGTTGGTTTGCCACACCATCGACCTACACTTCACAACCACGCCAATCACGGAAACGCAAAGACGGTTGGTTGGTTGGTGAGCGGTTGGTTTGCCACACCATCGACCTACACTTCACAACCACGCCAATCACGGAAACGCAAAGACGGTTGGTTGGTTGGTGAGCAGTTGGTTTGCCACACCATCGACCTACACTTCACAACCGCGCCAATCACGGAAACGCAAAGACGGTTGGTTGGTTGGTGAGCAGTTGGTTTGCCACACCATCGACCTACACTTCACAACCACGCCAATCACGGAAACGCAAAGACGGTTGGTTGGTTGGTGAGCAGTTGGTTTGCCACACCATCGACCTACACTTCACAACCACGCCAATCACGGAAACGCAAAGACGGTTGGTTGGTTGGTGAGCAGTTGGTTTGCCACACCATCGACCTACACTTCACAACCACGCCAATCACGGAAACGCAAAGACGGTTGGTTGGTTGGTGAGCAGTTGGTTTGCCACACCATCGACCTACACTTCACAACCGCGCCATTCCACCTGCACTGCTATCGTCTCAGTCTCCCTGAGTTACAGCCGTATAGTTCCTGCAGCACAGCGATTCTTTGGGGCCCAGGCCGGAGGCGGCTGATGCAGTGTTAAACAATACCAGAGTTGGGCCATGCTGGTGCCATTGGAGATGTACAGAGACCTGCAGAATGAGGAAGGGACGCGCTGGTCTGGGCTCAGTGGGGAGTCAGGCTGTCGGTGCACAGCAGCCTGAAGCCCCTGAGTCGGTGCGGGGGCTAAATGTCAGCCATGTTTGCCCCGCCACTCTCCGCCCCCGTTTCACTTTCGGGAGCGTAAACAATCCCATTTTCCTAGTAAATGCCCGTCGGCGGAGAAATACCAGCTCTGTTTGTTCCAGGGGTCACCAGCGAGGAGCTAAAAGCCGCTGGTATTGTTTGTGGTTTAGCCATGCGGCGGCATTAACCTCGGGCTCCGAGATGACGTCACCACTACACGTTTGAATGCTGGAGAACTAACAATCATGCCCTCCAACGTTATTAAAGTAGACGCGGGAAGTCTGATGTGCAATCAAGGGCCATGGAGCTTTAGCATAAGTGAAAAGAAAGGACGCAAGCTCAACTAATTGAACTCTGCATGAACTTACAGATGTGTGTAATAATGATTGGAAACCAACTGCAATTATTGTCCATACATTTTTACAGGACCAAATCTTTTAGATGGTTCCATGGGTCATACTAATGCAAGCTTGTCATTGTTATATGCATCATTGCAGTGGGCTCCCTATATATTTAATTGATGTCAAATACTCAAAAGACTCAGGGGCCTTTCACCCTAGTGTGCCATCCTTTCTCCTTGACCATAAGGATACTGCAAGAGGTATACTCATAACCAAGCACAATCACCAAACACAACAGGAAGTTGTGTCCATGGAAACTGAAGGTTCTGGGGTTACACCCTACCCTGAAGCATCGTCCGTGCGGCCCCTGACTGACTCCCACCCCCGCATGGAGAAGAAGCGAGATTAGTCTCACCGATACCTGGCCACTCTGTACACGCTCAGCTCAGGTGCAGGGGAGCGTGTGAGTATGTGCGACAGGTGCCGTTGCCGCAGCAATGGGGTGCTAACGCAGCCCGCCAGGGGAGGACCGGGAAGAGGGGGGTGTGCGTGAAAATGTGCGTGAGCTCACCACCGCGCTCAGCTCAGGGTCACCTTCACACACCAGTGCAAATGAGAATATTTACACAGTTCACATGCTGTTAGGATTACTGTGAGGATTTCAAAGGCACAATGTGCTTAAAAAGGTGTTCCACTGATGTGTTCCACGTAGATCAAAGAATTTATACATCACTTGTTTTAAAGCATTGTAAAGAAAGTTATTGGCATTCATGTTATATTTTAACATGTATTATTATACATTTAGGTTATTATTTAGGTATTACTCTTAGAGCATAGCATTCAGAAACCTGCTGCAAGTTATTCAGTAACTACACTGAAAGTAATAAGTGGTAGTTACAAGAGTGAAGAAGCATTGACTGGTGCATCCGTGAGGTAAAAGCCAAAGTGGTGTTGGACATATGGTGTTGTAGGATGCCTATAAACCCAGAGCAAGTTCAGAATTTCTTGATTAAGCCTATAATTCTGAGGTCAATCATGAGCATAGAGCCCTGTGTGCTCTTGAGGCTTTGTGTGGTCCTGTGAGGTCCTGTGTGGTTGTGTGTAGTCCTGTAAGGCCCTGTGTGGTTGTGTGTGGTCCTGTGAGGCCCAGTGTGGTTGTGTGCAGTCCTGTGAGGCCCTGTGTGGTTGTGTGTGGTCCTGTGAGGCCCAGTGTAGTTGTGTGCGGTCCTGTGAGGCCCTGTGTGGTTGTGTGTGGTCCTGTGAGGCCCTGTGTAGTTGTGTGTGGTCCTGTGAGGCCCTGTGTAGTTGTGTGTGATCCTATGAGGCCCCGTGTGGTTGTGTGTGGTCCTATGAGGCCCCGTGTGGTTGTGTGTGGTTGTGTGTGGGCCTTGTTTGTGGTTGTGTGTGGTCATGTGTGGTTGTGCGTGGTCCTTGTGTGGTCCTGGTTATTCCTGTGAGACCCTACACATTTGGAGTTTCACTGCATGAGGTATTTCACTGCTAAATTCTCCTTCATAGTGTACAATCCTTCATAGCTGGCAACTGCAATCCAGCTTTCCCAGACACACCACGCAGGTGTATATACACAAACACACACACACACAACACGCACACAGTGTTATACAGTCATCTGATATGTTTGGGGGTGTGGCAGGCCACTCTACAGGCCACTTCTTTGCAGCAGCTGGTCAGTGCAGCCATGACCAGCTGCTGCAAAGAAGTTCTGATTGGATGACCCAACGAGCTTGAGCCTCCACCCATCAGTCAGCTCCGTCAGCCCATCTTCACAACAGCTCAAGGCCAGGAGACGTCTACACGCGAGACCCAAAAGGTGGATCTCTGGTTGTCATCCTTTACTCTTGTCGTTCATCTCTCTCTCTCCCTCTCTCGTTTTTTTAGCGCTGCAGCTACGACGTGATGACATTGATTACTTTGATAATGAAAAATCACTGGCAGCAAATTGCTTTATTGATTAGTTAGATTACCAGTTTTGTCAGAGCTATTCGTTTTGAAAGGTCGCATTATGAGCTTCCTCACTTGTGACGAACACAAAAAAACGATTTCACCATCTCTGTCTGGTTACACACCTGACTGCTCAATTACCCGACACGGCAGATAACAGATGAATCAGTTACCATTATCATCTCATTAGCTTCAGCCATATTCTTTATCATATGGCCAATCCTTCCATAAATGACATATCTCCAACACGTCCCTTTGCTTGTGATCTGCCTTCTACACACGTTATGATGCATTTTGGGTCGTCTGTAATGTGCCAGCTGGGCGATGTGAAGACCAGAAGTATTCTGCTGAGTTTTCCATCACTCCTGTCTGCTGCTCATGTAGAACTGTGCTCATGAAACAACACTGCCTGAATACACTTCCGCCCATGCCTGAAAAGAAGTCATTTGGAAAATGAACAACACGTGAACCTCAATACTCCGCCGTGTCCGGTAACACAGGAAGATGAGGAATATTCATTCACAGCGCGTCCACAAAGAAAGACGGAATCAATCACTGCAGATTTTCATCCAAATTTTTCAATTAATGATAATCACCAGCAGCTGTGACGAGCATTCCTGCATGTACAGAAACAGTTTCGACATCGACTTTCTAAGCAACATAAATTGCGCTGAACTCAAGTTGCTGTGAAGAATAATTTAATTACAGCAACAAAAAAAAAAAAAAGACGAAGCAAGCGAAGAACCAGGAAGCATCTAGGCGAGCTGGAATTAAACGTTCTGGCTCCGGGAAGAAACGCCGTGCGTGCAAAATGAAGCCGTGCGTCGCAGTGAAGTGAAAACGGCAACGGGGCAGACCCACAAGTCCGAGGGGCCTGAACGGAAACAGCTTATTACCGTTGAAGATCTCAGAATGAGCAAAGTGAAGTCAAGCACTCCACAGGCAGTGAGCCGGTTGTGGTGTTGGAGTGTCTTCCTGAACACGAACCCAGCATGACAGAAGAACTTGCGTAAGTCACAGTACTCCAAAATGCCTTTAAAAGTCCCCTCCCAACACCCTACACTGTTTCTTGAGCTCTAACTCCAGGTTTTTGTGCTGCCATTTCTGAATTTCATTCTGTCTGATGTGCTTTCAAAGAGCATATGGCAACCATTCATAACCACAGTAGGGTATGTCAGACGCACAGGAGTGATGTAATCTAATCACGAACCAGATATAAATATGACCAATAAAAATAAAACACCAGTGACAACGTTCTGATCAGTTCTGGTCTTTCACTTGACCTTCGGTATTTAAAGGTCACACATGACATGCTCCACCGCCAGGACTTGTGTCCTGATTTTTGCGTCTATATTGAGTGAGCTGCTGTATCTCCCTATTCACTCTCATTCCTCATATCAAGACTATATTCCTACAGCTCGAGCACAGAAGGTGCTTATGCGGTTGCGGAGACGGACCCAACGGGGGCTCCTTGTGTTTTTAATTAGCAGGCCCTTTACATCCCCCCTTGCTAATCCTTGCCAATAAAGGCTTAACTTGGTAGAAAAAAAGTGGATCTGCTTAGACGACATCTAACAAAAGACATACGCTGAAATGAGATGTTCTCCTAAATGGAGTCTGAGGCTCTAATCTTGGGAAACGCTGTGGTTTGCAGATGCTCCTCAGCTCTGAACCACTGGAGTAAATAGGAACACCATTTTAGTTGGGTGGGACCACAGTTGTTGCAGGACATATTTGACAACATGTTGATCAGCTGTCTCAGCTACTGGTTCTAATGACATTATCTGCCTGACACTGAGATGATATGCCAAATGACTGAACAAGCAGAATCCTTTGCAGTGGAGTCTGTATCACTTCACTGTTACTTGTGCTATTGTCTATGATACTGATATAAGAGGAATCTATCTAGACATCAGTAGCGAACCGTGACCATTAAACCTGGGCCTGCTACACCCCCCCCGGAAAAAAAAATTTCCTCTCCTAATAAACTGCAATAAAGAATAAAGAACAAACCGAGACGACAGTATAGCTTTAGAAATGCATGTAGGGCGTTCAAATAACATTTGTACTAGATAACTTGTTAAGCAAAATAAGTTTCCAAACAAAATAAGGTTTCACAGCTCCGTGGTTCTCGGAAGCGGAATTATGGCGTCAAAATAGGACCTAATGTTTTGAGAATCAAAAAACAGAATCCATAACCAAGAAATTACGTTTTGTAATTGAGAAAACTGTCGTTAATATTGAGAGTTAAAAAAGCTGGTTTGTAAACACAATATTTATGTTTTCAATAGTCTATTTTGAGTTTAATATTCTTGAAGAATCCGTTTTCGTTTTCGTTGCGCCTTTTCTCGTTCGCGCTTCTCTCGGTCTCGCTCTCGCCTCCAGAAGTTTCTCGCTTTTGACTTTTGGACCTGTTTTTACGGGTGGGCGGGATTTACACAGCCATTGGCTGATGGAGTTAAGCCCCGCCCACCCATGCCATTCTACACACACACGATTACAATATACAACAGGGTAATCGTAACTCCAAACAATCTACTTCAGTCTATTTACTGTGGGTTACTAAAATAGATTATCGTTAAAAATAGCTGATATGAGAAAACATAAACACACATCTTGCCTGTGTTTGCCGGTGTTGTGCCGAATTCCGACTCAAACTAAGAATTAGGAGAACAGTACCACACTTGATATACCGAAGTTCACCTCCGACTACGTGACCTCGCCATTTTACTTTGTTCCACGTCGTTACAGACAACCGTGCATCTTATATATCTTAATGACAGTGAAATAAGTTATAATTACAGTACCCGAACCCACCCCGATTAACGGGAGTACTGTGATTATAACTTATTTCACTGAGCACTCTAGGTTTGTCCTAGCTACATAATAAGATATATTTAGGTAATAATTGTCTATTTTATTAAAAATTAAATAAGTCAGGTTGTCATTAAGATATATAAGATGCACGGTTGTCTGTAACGACGTGGAACAAAGTAAAATGGCGAGGTCACGTAGTCGGAGGTGAACTTCGGTATATCAAGTGTGTTACTGCTCTCGTAATTCTTAGTTTGAGTCGGAATTCAGCACAACACCGGCAAACACAGGCAAGATGTGTGTTTATGTTTTCTCATATCAGCTATTTTTAACGATTATCTATTTTAGTAACCCACAGTAGATAGACTGAAGTAGATTGTTGTGGAGTTACGACTACCCTGTTGTATATTGTAATCGTGTGTGTAGAATGGCATGGGTGGGCGGGGCTTAACTCCATCAGCCAATGACTGTGTAAATCCCGCCCACCCGTAAAAACAGGTCCAAAAGTCAAAAGCGAGAAACTTCTGGAGGCGAGAGCGAGACCGAGAGAAGCGCGAACGAGAAAAGGCGCAATGAAAACGAAAACGGATTCTTCAAGAATATTAAACTCAAAATAGACTATTGAAAACATAAATATTGTGTTTACAAACCAGCTTTTTAAACTCTTAATATTAACGACAGTTTTCTCAATTACAAAACGTAATTTCTTGGTTATGGATTCTGTTTTTTGATTCTCAAAACATTAGGTCCTATATTGACGCCATACGGAATATGTAAATGAGGACGTCAAAGGGCCGAATCGAAACTAGCTAGCGGTGGTGCTAACGACAGCTAGCGTCGCCACAGCGGGCGGAAATTATCATACAGTTAAGCCCGCCCACTAAGAGGGAAGATATGATTGGTCAATTTTACTGTCATTTGAAACTGAACAGCGGGCATCACAGTCCTTATAGGGGGAGACACAGGCTCACAGGCTTCCACTTAACCCCTCACCTTCCAACACAGATTGAATAGACACAGGTGAATAATTTATTTGCTCATATTTTTGTAATTGTTTAGATGTCGATTGTAAAACTGTAAGTAGATCAAATTAAATTGGATAATTATATATATAATGTTTTAAGAATATTTTAGGCCCTCTGAGAGGGCGTAGAGGGCCTGGACGGTTCCCCACTGCTAGACATAATACGTCCACAGTGCAGGCAAACTGGACAACGTTTTCAGACGTTAGTAATATGGATATATAACAAAGCAAATCTATGTCTTGGCTAGCCAAATCCACTGGAAAAATGTACTGTAGAGGGGGATTTTAATTAATTTAGATAAATAAATAAAAACCAGTGCGCCAGTAATTATTCTTCTGTTATATATACATGGCTTACTGGTGCATAAACCAGTTTAATTACCACCTCCAGGTCCTGCTGTTCTCCTACCTACAGTAATGCCGTTAATAGAAACTTTCTCATGTGTGTTAACAGTAAGCAATTTGAACTTGCCATAACACCGCGAGTTAGCGATGTCACCAAAGATTTTAGTCTAAAATCTTGTTTCCTTGAATCAACACCAGCCAAGATCTTCTGGTTCTTCACCAAGAAAAGCACCTTTGCATTCACGACGGCCCTAGGTCAGTTCGCATGACCCGCTAAGCATTTGGCATGGTTCACTTTCTGCAATCACTGCATAAATACACTCACTGGCCACTTTATTAGGTACACCTGTCCAGCTGCCCATTAATGCAAATGTCAAATCAGCCAATCGCATGGCAGTAACTCAGAGAATTTAGCCATGTAGACACGATCTGCTGCAGTTCAAACCGAGCATCAGAATGGGGAAGAAAGGTGATTTAAGTGACTTTGAACGTGGCACAACCATCTCTAGGGTTTATGCAAATGCCTTGTTGATGCCAGAGGTCAGAGAAGAATGGTCAGACTGGTTTGAGCTGATAGAACGGTAACAGTAACTCAAATAACCAGTCGTTACAAATGAGGCATGCAGAAGAGCATCTCTGAAAGCACAACACAGCAAACCTTGAGGCTACAGTTTGCACAGGCTCACCAAAATTGGACAATAGAAGATTGGAGAAATGTTGCCCCGTCTGATGAGTCTCGATTTCTGATGCACATTCTGATGGTATGGTCAGAATTTGGCATCAACAACATGAAAGCATGGATCCATCCTGCCTTGTATCAGTGGTTCAGACTGGTGGTGGTGGTGCAATGGTGTGGGGGATATTTTCCTGGCATACTTTGGGCCCATTATTTCCAATTGAGCATCATGTCAATGCCACAGCCTACCTGAGTATTGTTGCTGACCATGTCAATCCCTTTATGACCACAGTGCACCCATATTCTGATGGCTACGTCCAGCAGGATAACGCACCATGGCATAAAGCGCGAATCATCTTAGACTGGTTTCTTGAACACCACAATGAGCTCACTGTACTCTAATGACCTCCACGGTCACCACATCTCAATCCAATAGAGCACATTTGGGATGTGGTGGGACAGGAGATTCACATCATGGATGTGCAGCCGACAAATCTGCAGCAACTGTGTGATGCTATCATGTCAATATGGACCAGACTCTCTGAGGAATGTTTCCAGTACCTTGTTGAATCTGTGCCACGAAGTATTAAGGCAGTTCTGAAGGCAAAAGGCGGTCCAACCCGGTACTAGCAAGGGGTACCCAATAAAAGTGTCCGGTGAGTGTATATGTTATCAACATATTTCGTCTGTCAGAACCTTGTCTGCAGTCGCGTACTTTGAAATGTTCTGGAGACACGTGGCTTCGGTCCACCCTGATGGAGCCATCGCTCCCTGCTCCACCCTGTGTCTCCCACAGTCCAGTGTTCTGCATTCAAATCTCTTTAAGAGACAGAAGTCCAATTTGGGTACATTATCCCTGTGGGGTGCGGGAAGGTCTGCCTAATGAACACATCTGTTCCGAACGTTCGATCCGCTCCAGTGTTGTCACACACAAACCCTGACAACCCAGTAATGGGCCGGTTGAGAATATGATTATGTGCGCTAATTGAATTGCGCCGTGTGAGCGCGTCTGTTGCTACCCCCCAGCCAGCCAGGGCAATCACTTCAGAGACGCTGCTTTTAATTTCACAGCCTCTGCCTGGATGTGCGAGCAGAGAAGAAGATTAATGCTCACAGCAACGTGCGGTCAGTCTGTCGCCGCGCTAGCCTCTCCCCTCACTCGACTGAAGACAGCAAGTCTGTGGGTTTGTCCAAACTGGATGGCACAGACCACACAGAACTGGGATGTATGAGCCACACTCCAGCCATGGGATGACGAGTGTGTGTGTGTGTGTGTGTGTGTGTGTGTGTGTGTGTGTGTGTGTGTGTGTGTGTGTGTGTTTGCTAAAGCTTGATGTTTATTGCCTTTGTTTCATTTTGGGACACCCCTGCTACTGTTAGCTGCTCTACTGGGAGACGAAGAATGAGGAGTGGTTTCATTACTGGAAAGCTGGGGTGTTTTCGTCTGTGATCCTGGAGAAAAGGCGAAGAGCCACTTCCAGAGCTGTGACTTCCTGGAATAGAATTACTAGAAGTCTGAAATGCTGAAAAAAATCTATGTAAGTTGTACTGTATCAATAATAGTAATAAGGAGATGTTAACAGAAAAAATTGTCATTCTACATGCTAACACATAGAGAACAGCATCATCTCTACAGCACATAGAGAAAGTGACAGAGAGAGAGGGAGAGAGAGAGAGAGAGAGAGATCGATCTGGATGAGGCAAAAGTGGGACAGAGGGAATAGAGAGACAACCATGACACATATCTGTGTGTGACAAAGACTGTGGCCGACTGCGTGTGCCTGCACTTTCTGCAGGCAAGCGCTATTTATTTATTTATTTATTTATTTTAAATCCGTGCACATCAGATGAGTTTTATTCCACTAGACGCGGCTCGCAGGGCTGGCGGGCGTCTCGCTAACTTGCCCCGTCTCCCCGACGCCCCTCGCCACGGCATCGATCCCCAGCTGCGCTCGCCCGCACGACCCCTAATCAGCCCTTCAGCGCAGACAGTGTGAAGAGGGAATTCTAAAAAGAACAAGAGGGTTTTCTTTTGTAGCCGTAGTGTTTTCTTTGTGGTACACATCTCAGCCAACACTCTGGAGAAGGGCAGACTGTGTCTTTTCCAAGTTTCTTTTGTTCCGAAGCGGACCATTCCTTTGCAGAGGGCTGCACTGAAAATCAGATACTTGTGTGGATATTGCGTTCCAGCACCTTTCCTGACATCAAAACTGAGGGGCTGGGCCTGTAATTAATTAGTCGAAGAACTATTCCATAGATGCAAAGAAAGATTAGCCTACTGTTCGTTGTTGAGTCTAGATGAGGTGTTAATGGCTAAATCAATCACCTGATTCCTGACACCTGAATTAACTAGCTGGAAAGTTAAATCATCTTCAATTATATTTCTCACCCCATGACTGATCCTCCTCACACATTGGTCGGATTGTTTTAAATCCGTGGCTTGAGATGCTGCCGCTTATAATTGTAACTATAATGGAAAAAGCTTATTCTGCTCCTCACCCTCAACCAAGATGGAGTATTGGACCAACGAACGAAAAGAGAAAGACTTAAGAGACAGCTGGCCTCCAGGGGAGCCCGAAGACGGTTTGGGTGTACGTTTGCCACCCGAGTTATTCTTTGTGTGTGTGACTGACTGCCTGTTTGGCTCACTGTCCCCCGTGTTGTTGTCTGTGAAGCTGCTGACGAATGTATGGGCTAATTTAAAGGGTGTGGCACACACCCACGTGGAGGCTGCACTGTAAAGGCCCCCGGGGCTGACCCAGCCTCTCAGAGCTACACGTTCCGGCTGCTCCGGAGGTCTCTTCCAGTGAGTTGGGAGGGGGGGTTTGAGGCGGGTTGATGAACGGCCCTGTCTGGGCCCATCCATAACCCAGATGGTTCCATGTGGGGAGGCTGAGCTTGCAGCGCATCCAGATGGTGTCAGCAGGGGCGAGCGGGCCGCGCGATGGGGAACGGCGCGGGGCAAACGCGGCGCTCGCCGGCACCCCTCGGCCCTCGCTTCAGCCCCGCATGGGCGAGGAACCGCAGAGCGGGCTGAGCCGACGCAGCTGAAACCGCCTGCCCAGCTGAATCCAGACGCGATTATATCAGCACGAATGAGCACCGCTCACGCCCTGCGTTCAACACACGGCTCGTTTCGAAGCCGAGATTCTCCGAGGACGGTCCCAGCTGACGGCGTGCGTGCGTCCGACGACTGAGTCTTTTAATCGCAGCAGGTTAAACAACAACAACAAAAACACAAATCCATATTTGAGCAGCACCCATTCACTCTCAGAGATGTGCTTCACATAATGGCGGCAGATGTTTCGAACAATGGCGGCAGCTGTGGCACACGGAAGGCGGCGATAAAATGTGCTGAAAGGCAGCGGTGAACGGCAGCGTGCGCGCACCACACGGCCTCTACCCCCTGCCCTCTCGATATTAAAGATCACATCTCCTGCCTCCAGGTTGGAGTCGAGGGTTGTGATTGTAGGGTGGCGTTAACGCCACCTGGCACCGCCCGACGACCGTCCCTCCTGCTGACTACAGCCCCACCTGAATGGAGCACGAGCGCCAATTTAATCGGGAGATTACATGGCGATTCGAACATCCGAGGCGTGTGTGTGTGTGTGTGTGTGTGTGTGTGGTGGGGGATGTGGGGGGGGTCTCATCCCGAGGGCGCCTCATGGCTCACGTGACCTCGTGTTAACGCTGGTCCCCGGAGGATGTGGGGGTCAGGCTCTTTGGCAGTAATCAGAAGGATTATTATTCATGTCGAATGTTAATTAGCCTGAAATGTCCATAGAGTCGCAGCAGGTGGGGTTCTGTCTGACGGAGATGGAGGCATCCTTTTGGTATAGGCAAGCGAGAGAGGGAGAAGAGAGAGAGACAGAGGTCTGCTTGTGCTTCACTGTAAACGAGGTTTTGTACTTCAGGCTTGGCTGGCCCGTCTATTTTTATCCCCCAGGACCACAGAACCGAAACATCATCAGCAGTTTAACCTTAAATGACGGCTTCCTATGGCAGCAAATTGCTTTTGTTCTCGCCTTCCCTTCTCAAACCTGGTCCAGTGGAACAGAGGCAGCTGGGGAGACACAAAAACAACCGAGATTTTTCTCCAGCCTCCAGCAAGCTGTCAAAAACAGCCCCTTCCCACATCCTGTATCCACCGTCGGACGCCAGAATCCAAATTCCGGATTAGGGCGAGACCGCTAACCCATCCTACTCTTACCGACAGGTTATGTCAGGTCGCATAAGAACCTGTGGCAGCGTGGAGAATGGTCGTTCTGGACCGCTGGGCGCGGTCTGCTCCTAACCGAAGGCCCAAGTCTCTGAACGGTATGCCGGGCACGGTCGGGTAAACCGAAAGATAGCGCTCTGCAGCTCACCAACCCTGCCTCTCACCTTTCTTTATTGGGGTTTTGTTGAGTTCAGGAGTCCCTTTATTCCATGTTATCTCCCAGCGATGGATAGGTATCTCACACCCCAGCTTGAGGTTTCGCAGTGACAGAATCTGTAAGGGACGTGGTCTGCCACGAAGTCGTGGTTATGTGATGCAACCTGATGCCAACCATAAAAGAAAAAAACCTTTTAACTGTGGGAACCCACACTGAACTGCTAAACTTTTTAGACTTTCCGTGCGTCACGTCCTCTCTCTAATGGATGAGATACACTCGGCCAGATATAGTCGAGGTACCATGCACTTTGCAATATAATACCTTCAACATAAATTTGACCGAACATAATATCCTGTGAAAACAGGGGCCATCAGACATGCACCACGTCTTAAACCAGCATAAGCTATAAAAGAGAAAAAACCTTTCTTTGAGGACACATAACACATGCTTGGAGCTGATGCAATCAGCCATCTTTCATTTATTTCTTTTTCACAGTCAGACTGGGTGAATGGGGATTCTTTGCTTGCAAGTGCGACACATTTGCATGTGATGTCAGTCTGCCAGTGTGTGAAGAATAAATTCTTCATCTGCCTTTTCTTATTCATTTGTGGATTTGTAAACACTGCGTAATTACAGCACCTGCGGCGTAGTACTATACACAGCAGACGGACCACTGTGGAGGTTTTATACAATGATTTTAAGAGGTAAACCTGTTGAGAATAAAGAGCCCTCTCTGTCTCATTTACTAAGTATTCCTAATAATAGCATACATGAGTGTTGTAGCATCATCATAGCGTACTGAGAGAGATAAAAGTGCTTGCTGCTGCTAATTCCTGGATCGTATTTTTCTCTTTGACAGGCTTGCCCCCCACACTGTGACCTCTGCCTGGCCCATGTACATTTCATAAACACTTTGTTTAACCTCCAACCACCGTTCCTGGAAGAGCAGGTTTGGAACCAAAAAGGAACCCAGCTGCAGATGTTTCAAGCTGCCTTCCCAGGAGCTCTGTTCGGACATTCGCGTAGGGATATCTGAAATCAGAATCTTTCTGCCTGCACTTTGCTTTTTTTTTTTTTTTTTCAAAGGGAACGTGAGGCAACATCTTCCCCCTGTTGGCTCACTGTGCAGGAGAGGAGGTAGAACTCCACTGCTGAAGGCTGAAGAAGGAAGGGACTTTAACGAGAGACCACCTCTACCCTCCGGCCCACAGCCAGAAATGCCCCATCTTCCACCGTTCCTGAGGACCTCCTTCCACCTTCCGGCCTCCCAACACAAAACTCCAAGATCAAGGACCCGGTTGGTCCCCAAATTTGCGAAGGCGTGCGAAGGCCTCATCGAGGGCGCCAAAACGCCAACGCCACCTTTCATCCTCTTTTCCGCAGCCATCTGATTGGGTGACACGTGGCCGTTCACGCCTACCGCGGCCCGTGCTCTCGCCTGGTTTGCTGGCGAGGCCCACCCACGTCGACTGTCCCCGCTCTGCTAAAAGGGCCTCTGATGAAGCTCGCGGTAGGTATGTCAGCCCTCTCCTCTACACGTGTGCCGCATCGCCCGCGGCTCACCGGCCGCCGCCCTTTCATCCTCAAAGGCGCGTTTCTTACGGGGAGAAACAGAAGCAAAAGGAGCCGGAGCTGCTAATGGCAGGAACCGGCTCCCCTGTGCGTCTCGTTAACTTCCTCAAGCTTTTTTTGGTGATTTGTTTACCCTCACCCACTGGGCCCTACTCACAGAGGATTCTCCCACAAATTACCATGGAAACAACTTTAAGATCTATCCCAGCAGACCTCCTGAATTGACATGATGTATAATGAATATGTCTTGGAGTTTGTTTATTTTTTTCGACTTAACTGTCTGTCTGGGTCAGAATGGGAAACAAACATCTTAAGGCTTTAAATACAAATTGCTCAGAACTGATTGGACAGGACATCTCTCAGGACTCTCATGATAGTACAATACTGAACAGTTTAAAATAGAAGTAGACAGTTCAGAAAAGGTCAGTTTGATACTGGAAGATCATGCTGAATCGAAGGGTTCGTTCGATCCCCCCCCCCCCCCCCCCCAATCCCCGCACCTTCCCTCCGTACACACATGCCCCTCAAGATAGGTGGGCTATTCAATGAATGAATTGTTAATCTCCGGTTAATATACAGACGAACAAATAAGGACAGCAACAACAGACTCACAACAAACTTATAACAGTGTTGCCAACTCTCACGCAATGAGCGTGAGACACGCATTTGACTGTCTTCACACGCTCACATGCCACACTTCCGATTTCTCACGCTAAAAAAAAAACTAGTTTATTTACCGCTGATCCACATCTATGATTCAATGAGTTACTACCCCCTCCCCGCCCCCAAATCTAATCTCACTAGTGATTTTGAAAAGTTGGCAACCTTGCTTAAAATTAATAATATGTTTAAAATAGTGGTGGGCCGTTAACGGCGTTACTCTTATCGGGCGATATAAAAATTATCGCTGTTAATCTATTCTTGAAGTTGGGTTGGGAACTGGGTCAAAATGGGTAAGCAAACTATGATGACTTTCAACTTGATAGTTTAGCTCGGCTGTATTCCTAACCAAATTGCACAGTAGGGGCGAGAACGAGTTTTCAAACCTGTGAATTACAAATCGTACGTGTGTTTACATGGACGCAGCCACGAAGTCGCCAGGTTTGCTTCATGGAAAATTCATTTTTAGGAACGTAAAGTGTTACCGGAGCGGAGCTCGGAGCGGTCGTTTTCTGCATGGTCCTAGCGCTAGATTCGTCGCTATTTAAATATTTCTTTTTATTAACCGTTAAAACTGCAGAGGACCAAAACCGGCTTTTGAAAAAGTCCCCCCCAAATTACGCCCGTGAGGTTAAATGTACTAAATGTTGGCTTACATTTCAAATATCATGTTTAGCTGAATAAACATGTTATCAACCCCTTTTAATGTACAGTATGTAAGCTTACAAATTCATGTTTAACTGAATAAACCGTTGAACACGAGTAGCCTACATTTTATTGAGCATGTTTTTTTTCTTCAAGTATCAAAGTAGAACAGCTTCCTCAAGCAGTCATTGATGCATTTTGGAAACAGGAGATGAGCCCCTGGTCTAATGCACCCTCTGTATTAAGAAACCCTATCTAAAAGACTTTTAGTCATTACTTGGGTAGCACGCATATGAGCCATTTTAATATAGATTAATCTAGATTAATTTCAAGATTTCAGTGAGGTTAATCTAGATTAAAAAAATTAATCTATGCCCACCCCAGTTTAAAATAAAAGGTTTGAAGTGTGCTCGTGTATTTAGGGGGCATTGGAGTAGAGAGCCAAATGAAGTCCACTTTTGGGGGAAAAAGATCCCCCCCATCACAATGCTGGCTACGGGCCTGAATACCAATGGACTTCAGAACCTATGTAGCCAGATAATCTTACACCTCTGCATTCAGCTGTTCAGAATGAACAGAACCATTTAAAAGATCTAAGAAAGTGGGACCTATAGGAAACAGCCAAAACAAACACAATGTATGGTGAGTGAACAAAGTGTCCTGGACACATTGGGCATTTTTGATATTCTGGCCAGACATGTTTTTTATAGGACACGTCTGGCAAATTATGTGTGCAAGCTTTTGAAAAAAAGTAGTTGTTTGAATAAAGTGCAAGCAGTTGTATTTTTGATTCCAGTCAGCTTTCCTTCACAGTGAGTCAGCAAGACGTTTGAAGAAAGGAGGCCGCCACATTGGCCAGTTTTTTGGGCAGCTTCCAAAAAAACGGAAGTTGGGAAAATGTAGGCAAATGAATACTGGTCATATGATAGAAGTGTACTGCAGTGCAAGATGCTGAAGTGCTGCTTGTGGATATGATTGTCTGTCAGTTCAGAAAAGGACAATAATTCATACCAGAAACATCATGACAGAAAATTCCGGGTGTTTACTGATAATATTTCATTCATATTGACTCTCGTAAGGAGAGCTCGAGTGTACAGAGAGAGTGGGTGACATGGAGGTGAGTGGGGTGACAGGAGAGGAGAGGAGTAGTTTGAACCGTGGGAAAGGATGAAAAACATAGAGAGGAGAGAGGGGAGTAGAGAGGAGTGTAGAGGAGAGAGGGGAGGAGAGAAGAAAGAGGAGAGGAAGAGAGGAGAGCAGAGGTCCCTGTTGCATACCCAAGTGTCCTTGTAAGTAAATATAATCAACAATTTCCTAATCCCTGGTCACAATATCGACTTTATGTTGATATGATTTTGGGTATGGGTGTATTTTTTAACCCCTTACCAGGAAAGTGAGTTTAAATTTTTTGCCTTTTTTTGCCCCGCCCATCCTGGTACATCGACCCACTCCACTGTTCATGACTACAGCCTTGGTGTTTAAATGGAGTTCAGAGGCATGGAGGTCAATTTTACCATGTGTGTTTTTGTAGAGTAACTACAATATCCAGTAGAATGTAACACCGCCGGCGTTGTGGGAATAATGGGCAGACACAAGATTTATTAGATGCATATCTAGTCTCATAGTTGTTTACACAGTCCGAGGTCAAAAAGCCAGGTACATCAATGAAAGACAAACGATAAACACACACAACAGGTGTAGACATACATGAATGAATGAATATTGATTTATATAGCGCCTTTCAGAATACCCAAGGCACTTTTAACACAGGTACAAGTCACAGACAACCAATCACATACACACCGGCGAGAAGCGGCAGCCAATTGCGCACAGCGTACTCTCTACCGGGATCCACAGCCCCCTGGGGGACTGAATGGGGTGCAGGAAGGGGAGAGAGGACAGACCCTAGTGGCAGAGCACCATCCACCACTGGGCATACAAGCACACACACACACACTCAGACACTCAGACACTACTTTTTATTGAACAGTGAGACACAGACACACACTCAGGGAGAATTTGTCAGGGACTGCCAATTTACCTAACTTCCATATTTTTGGACTGTGGGAGGAAACCGGAGATCCCAGAGGAAACTCCACTCAGATAGGGACTTGAACCCAAGACCCCAGTGCTGAGAGGCAAACGTGCTAACCACCAAGTCACCGTGTTGCCCAAGTCTGTACATAAAGAAAAGTAACATACATACATACATACAGAAAAGTAACAAAACAGACAACGACCAACCGAACAACCATGAACCATACTCTGAAATCCTTATGACACTCACAGTGACCATCAGACAAAACAAAGAAAAGAAAGACCAAACACACAGGGCTTAAGTACAGTGGAATAATGAGGGGACTAAATTAGGAACAAGTGTCAATGATAACAAGGGGCGTGGTTACAGACAGAGGCGTGGCAAGAGAACACATGGGAAAACCAAAACATGAGCACATGGAGAAACAAAACAAAGACATGACTGACAGGTGGGGGCGGGGCTAGACATGACATAAAATTACTACAATATCCAGAAGAATAACTACAAAATCCAGTAGAATAACGACAGTATCCAGGAGAATGACTACAAAACCCAGCAGAAAATATCCAGGAGAGTAACTACAATGTCCAGGAGAAAAACCACAACATCCAGGAAAATAACTACAAAACCCAGTAGAATAACGACAATGTCCAGGGGAATAACTACATTATTCAGGAACATGACTGGTCCTGCGTGCTGTCCTTGGCAGCCCAGAGAGAGGAAGGAGTTTTCTTCTCTTCAAAGTTAATCTGAATTAGAAAATATTCAGCTTCTGCGACTGGGTGAAGGTGTAAGGAGACAGCCGTCCTCTCTGCCCCCCTCCCCTCCTCACGCCTGCCGTTCCCCCGGCCTCGGAGCGTGGAGAGGCCGCATCTGTCCTTCTCCTGATTTGCAGCGCGCGTATCTCCTCTCACAAAGAGGCAGGGCCCAAATTGACGAGCCCATTGTGGCCGGCGGGTGCGGCTGCGTTCGGCAGCTCCCTCATCAGCCTCTCTTGTGAGCGAGGCGGACGTGGCCCCGTGGGGTCGTGTGGGCTGGGGGGGGGGGGGGTACTGGTCCAGACCTGAGTGAGCCCTCCTGTGGCTCGGGCCCTGGACAAGAGCTCATGAAACATTAATGGTCAGCTCGCATTCAGACAAAGTGGCACAGACGTCAATCATTCCTCATTCATGCCCCCAAAAAAATGTGTACAGAACAGCTTGTGCGCTGCAGGACATTGGGTCCTGGAAAAAGTCTGTCTGCAAGTGGCACATGGCAGCACTCCGTGGAAAAAAGGAAGCCTCCCTTTCAGAGTCTTCCGCCACTGTTGGGGCGGTTCAGAGTGTCACGCGCGTGCGAGATGATTGCAAGAAACAACAGTGTTTTATGTTGTAAGCATACAGTGTTGTGTGTTAAAAAAACTCCAGTCAGAGGGCTGCTTCCCTATCTAACCAAGCCACTCAAAGTTTCCAGTCACTCCACTCAGACATGCCCAGAGACTAAAGTCTGTTGAATGCCAGGACTTGTACCTATTAATATATGCACATTACCTTATTAATGATGATGATTTGAGATTATATAAACAATTACATATCCTCAAAATGTCTGTTACAACAGACACAGATACATAATGCATGCAAAAGCATATTTGTGTGTATATATCCGACTCTTCAATACATTAAATCAATATGACCTGACCCAAGGTAATATAATACAATGCGGTGCGATAATAATCAAATTGCCGAGAATATTACATTAGCGTTATGAGTCGTAAGCAGGCATCCATACGAGCAGCAAAGACTCCTGCTGCCGTCTCGGAGACACGGGATTAGTCAGTGGAGATTGAAATTGGTTACCCAGCCTGCTCAGGAGCCTGTGCTGTACTCTGATTAGACCAACCGAATGGGAACTCCTTCATCTAAAGCCACGGCGCGGATCCTGTGCGGAGCTGCTACCACAAGGGCCCTGTTATTTATCCCCGCCCAAGAGCAAACGCTGTGCTGTCTGGGACGGGCGGTGGCGGGGGCGGCCTGGTGCTCGTCCTGCAAGCCGCGTCCTGTGGCTCCTGCATGGAACACTCCACGCGGTCCGACATAGAGCCTCTCTAAAAATGATAAACAGGGGTGGGGGGGTGTGAGGCTCTGAGGCTTCCGACAGCACAGCGTTCCGTGACCAGTTTGGAGATGGGATAAACCCCCAGCCCTAATAACAGCGGGTGGCTAATCCACTTTGCTTGGCAGGCGTGATCCCATGTAAGGCCCAATCTGCTTGTTCCTGAAAGAAGACTGCCTCTAACCTCTCTCCCTAAACACGCAGGGATTTAGCGGGATACCCTTGAAAGAGAAGCCAAACAGCAAAGGGGGCAATGCAGGACTTTGTGGCTCTCAAAAATGACACAATTTCAGCCATAACTTTTTCACCCTCAGGATTTTATGTATTTAATTAATTCATTCTTAATTTTTGCGGCAATATCCAGTAACCCCTCTAATGGTATGATGGAAGTTACATCACAAGTGTGAGCACTGAGAATCTGGACCCACCGATGTGTTCTGGGAGTGTAATTTAAGAAAAGATTCTTTTATATCCCTAAATTATCACTGACCATTGTATCTATCCTGATGCTGTAGTTAAATCTACTCACTACACTTTATTATATAATTATATTATTTTATATATTTATGAAGCATGCAAATGTACATGATTATTTATACAAAAGGGAGAGAAAGTGAGAGAGATGTTGTGCTCCAACATCTCACCTCTCACCTTCTCCTTGAGAAGCACCCACTCCATCTTCCAGGCCACACGGGGCCCTGCGGGTGCATCAGTTCCGTCGACACACCCCTTGCCGTAGCAACCGCTAGGACACGCCTCTTCCCCTAGCTCCACCCCCCCCAAGGCTGCACTACCAAGCCACAGAGGCACAATGGTAAGCTGCAGACGAAGGCTGAGGGCTGTTTGATTACACTGCCAGCACGGGGCCATGGAGCAGAACAGCGAGGCGAGGCGGGGCAGGGCGGAGGTGGGGAGGAGGTGGGGAGGAGGTGGGGGTGGGGGCGCTCTCTCCACTAACAAAAGGTAATTGCATCGGAGCAACAGTGGGGTGGAGAGATCTCTGTATGTCTCCAACACTCCTGCCATACGCGCTCCCCTGGTTCCTGGGCAGGAAGTGTCAGGCTGTGATGGGGCTCTAAGTGTTGCGTTTGTGCCACAACCATGGGGGGGGGGATTGTTTGTCACACCTAAGTGATGGAGGGCAGGGGGGGTCAGGGAACATCAGAGACCTCAGATGACTGGTGCGTTTGTGGATGCCACTAGATGTGTGTGTGTGTGTGTGTGTGTGTGTGTGTGTGTATTTGTGTCTGATCTAGAAGTAGAGGAGCAGCTCTAGTTATTCTGCGCTGGGATGAAGGTCAGCCTCATCCTCCTCGTGCACTCATGCCCTTCTCTCTCTGTCTGCCATCCTGTCTATTCAAATCAAAGGAAACCTGCTTACACACACAACCTAGAGAAATAACAGCAAGATGGAGAACAAGCCTGACTGCCAGGATGTTTTCCGCATTGCCATAAATTGCTTTGCATACAGATCATCTCAGCGTTTTCTGAAGACTCTGGGGACGCAGACCCGACGATGGCCAACATCCATGATACAGCCAAACAGCCTCGAATGTGCATTAAAAAGCTATGAGACATTCCGGTAAATTCTTGACACTGTAGATGCATATCAGACAGATATACCCAAATCATGCTTCTTGAAAACAGATGGAGTTGTGCCTGACATGCTGTTGACCCCACTTATTGTTTTCTCTTAAATAATTGTTATGATAAGTGTAACACAACAATGCTGCCATCATTCTCCATACACACACACACACACACACACACACACACACACACACACACACACACACACACACACACAGACCAATTACTGGTCTGTTCTTCTGTTCTAACAAAAATGATGGATAAAAAAAACTGAGAGAAATCAGATGGAGACCATCCACTGGTCAATATCTCTAGATGAGGTTTGATAAAGAATCTACAAATGTGCTGGTTGGTCAGCGGCGGTTTAGAAGTGTTAAAAAAAAAGAAAGATAAAGAAGGTTTGTGGTTGCCTTGCCGTCTCCCGCCTTTATTCTGGGGGATTCTCCTGACTCTCGCTGGCCTAGTGCCAGCAGCCCCGTGCCTCCTCCTTCGGGACCACCAAGGCTCCGTAGCTCCTCCCACTGTTGCTGTATTAAAAAAACACAGATGGATCCTCAGACCCTCCTGCCTGATGCAGCTCCCCAGAACAGCCAGTTCGATTACTGGCACATCACACATCGCTTCGCACCACCGGCTGGCCGACAGAGAGAGCTGCTTCTCACCAGCCCTCTCTGGCCGCCCGGGAGCCCAGAGAGGCGGAGCCAATGTTAAACCTTCCCTCTGGCCCAGCCAGGGTCTCTCCAATAGGAAGAGGCCATTCGGCCACCACCCACAGTGTTTGTGTTCGTAATGTTGATATAACCCCAATCTGAGCATGCAAGGAGTGTTTATAAGCCTCACCCCTGGGATCCTGACCCCTTTTTGGTTAACTGGATCTGGTAAACTGAAGCTGGTTAACTGAACCTGGTTAACAGCCTGGTTAGCTGGACCTGGTTAACAGCCTGATTAGCTGGACCTGGTTAACAGTCTCGTTAACTGGATCTGGTAAACTGAAGCTGGTTAACTGAACCTGGTTAACAGCCTGGTTAACTGGACCTGGTTAACTGAAGCTGGTTAACAGCCTGGTTAACTGACCCTGGTTAACAGCCAACATGGTTGACTCTCCTCTTCTCCCACACCACCAGAGAATAGGGGAGTAAAGAATGACATGTTGGGCGACTGTATCATCGTGTTCTCTGTGTTCTGGGGGTGACGTGATGAGTGTCATGGTGTCTGTCCGAGGCCAGACATGGCCACCTAACTGACAGGAAGAGAGAACTTCATGCACACCGGTCCTCTCTAAAATAGGACAGAGCAAAGCCCAAAGAGCATCAAACTCTCTGCCTGTATTTTTGTCCTGGTACTTTAGCCCCTGCGGCTGTCACAGGTGACATCGCTGAAGTCTGCCTATTTATCGTGAATGACAAAACATGTCTACAGGGGATGTTCAAAATGAGTTATTCCACTAGCAGCACAGCTCGCTTGGTTTTTAGGACGTTTCGCGTCTGACTGGACCAAGGTCTACCCAGTCCCAACGCCCCGATCCCACAGCCAGGACTCCTACATTACATTTGCAACATTCCACTGATTCGTAAAATTAAATTCTCCCATAACCTGGAGATCCATATGGAGATTTTTTTTTTTTATATTGGAAGGATTTTTGGTGGCTGGTTACACTGCAATTACTGTCTCCTCTAGCCAGTTTATTTTGATTGATACAGATTTAGCTGCCAATTGAACGGAAGCTGAAGGTTTGGGTTCATTTCCTGGATGAACACCTGTCAATCTATAACCACCCTGGACATTATACCATGTCCCTGTTTTTTGCACTCATAACACTCAAATGAAAAGACGCATCAGATTTCCCCTGTTCTCACAGCTTTTATGACAGGGAACGTCCTCATTTGACATCGATTTGACGAGCTACAACACAGGCCTGATCTTCCCAAACCTTTGTGCCACCTTAGCTCCACGCAGCTGTTTCTTGGAGACACCTCGAAGGATCTCTGCATGCTTCTCTAATGGCAGTGGGGCGCCATCTTTGACCCCCGGGATTATATCAGATGCCGTACATTCAGAGGACCAGGAGTGCTCGCTACAGCTCAACATTCTACATGCTCCTTCTCATCTTTGTGATTACCTGGTCTGTGCCACTCACTAATGTCCTTGCGCATGGTGGAGATACACAGCCACGTAGAGCCATTCTATTGACCCAGTCTGATCTGCAGATGAAAATGTATCTGTCTGTCACGCAGTTCAAGTAAGGAACATTAGAAAATTGATTCCATGCAATATCACCACCCCAAAGGTCACTGTCAGAATACAAAGGTGCTGTTTATCTTTCACAATGCCAGAGCTTCTCTGCTATGAGTTGCACCTCATTGCAACACAAAGACATGTAAAAAAAGAAAAAAAAGGTGTGTGCAACTGTGCTGTAACATTACAAGGCTTTTAGGAAACAGGTCCTTGATACGACATAATAACCATGCGTGATGTGTTTAGTCTCATCCCTATGACATATTTTAATTTTGCTCACTTTATGCTCACTTTATGCTCACTTTCTGCTCACTTTTCAGTCCACACATGATGATCCTACAGAAAGTGTTATGCCATCTACCTTAAATAAAGGTATGGGCTGCTTAAAGCCTTCACCGAGGAGCCCAAGAACGTCTGGTGGAGACGTTATATAGGGGAAGAGGAAGAGAACCCCCCAGGAAGCTTACAGAAACAAAATAATGTCACACACAGACAGGCAGGATTAGGAGGTCGATTGGCTTAAATGTGACATTTTAAAAGTCTAAATGTCAACTCTTAATCTCCCTCCTAAATATTCTAATTTCATGGTTGTTGGGTTGCAGGTGCTTGGCATGTAAAGAGGTGTGTGTGTGTGTGTGTGTGTGTGTGTGTGTGTGTGTGTGTGTGTGGTAAACAAGCTGAGTGAAACCCATCAGACGTATTTGTTCCCAGTGGCCGAGCTGTTCTCCTGGGGATCACAGGGGCTCCTCTGGGATTTGCTGTGTGTATTTAACTTTCAAGTAACACAATTTTGTAACAACTTTGGATAACTAAATCACACTGAGCACGGGTTTAAAAAGTGTTACTTGTGGCTATTTATAATCAAACATCACCTGTAAAAGGAAGACGCAATCATACACATGTAACAGGTAGGGACACGGTCATACACCTATAACAGAGAGAGACCTGTCATACACCTGTAACAGGGACAGACACGGTCATACACCTGTAACACAGAAAGATACAATCACACTCAGGTAACAGAGAGAGACCTGTCATACACCTGTAACAGAGAGAGACACGGTCATACACATGTAACAGGGACAGACACGGCCATACACCTGTAACAGAGAGAGACCTGTCATACACCTGTAACAGAGAGAGACACGGTCATACACCTGTAACAGAGAGAGACACGGTCATACACCTGTAACAGAGAGACACGGTCATACACCTGTAACAGGGAGAGACACGGTCATACACCTGTAACAGAGAGATATAATCATACACCTGTAACAGGGAGAGACATTAGACCAGTGCACATTGCACATTACAAGCATGTATTGTGATAATTGAATATGAGATATATGCATGCTTGAAGTCTGGGTCTGTCATCAATCTCACTGATACTTAAGAACATTGCCTGCAGATAATAGCTATTAAAACTGAAAGCTTATACATGTACTCACAAGTCTAGTTATGAAAGGGACAATGCAATATGGAATGTTCAGTGGGTGAAGTCCAACACCATGAAGCCTATTCTAATTTCCTGCTATTTACTTTCAACAATAATTGAAATTCTGCATACTTTACTCTCCCAACAGTTTTTCACACTGATAAATAGCTCATCTAAAGAAAAGTAACCTGGCACAGGTAATAATGGTACTGCTCTTGACAACACACTCCGTCAACATCGTCCTGACCAATTACGGGGTCTGGACTGCATGGAAGCAAAGAGAAACAAAGTTTCCCTGCTCTATCCATCTCTATTACAGATGTGTGTGTGTGTGTGTGTGTGTGTGTGTGTGTGTGTGTGTGTGTGTGTGTGTGTGTGTGTGTGTGGGTGTGTGTATCCTCTCTGTGTACAACAGTGTTTTGTAGTTTGCCTTGTCCTGTTGCAATGATTCATAAGAAATCCCTCCAGCCTGCATGATTTTGAAGACCTGTGGTAAACAACCTGAACCTCCTCTATCACTTTGCAGACACACATGCCCACCCAGAAGCACACAGACAGCTGCACCGTGACCCACAGGCCCTGGTCAGCCCAGGTGTTAGATCATATAAGTAGAATTTGAATACTAAATGCTCCGCATGACTTGGAGCTAGAGCTTCACACTGTGGTTTCAGCCCCACCTCCCCTCCTCCATCTGGAGACTGGTGGCATTTTGCCCCTTGGTTGGAGGTAGATAAAAAAAATCTGAAAAGGATAATGGCCATAAGCACGCGGGCCTCACGTACGTGGAGCAGCGGCCAATCAGGTACACAGGCACTTGAGCTGTTCTGAGTGGTGACACACCAGTCAAACTGATCAAAGGCCAGCGCTGAAACGTCCCTTCTGTTTTATGCTCTCTTTCTCTTCTGCTCTGAAATCATGGCCCTCAGCCAGACATGCCGATATTTCGAGCTAAACCAGGGGTATTTCAGCAATGCCCTCTGCTTTCATCTTTGCCTTTATAGTGAAAGGCATATTAGATGCTTGGCAGTGGAGCTGGAGAACTGGCGTGTAATGCGGCACGTGCGGGTCAGGAGCGGAGCTTTGATGTCCGCTCCGACGGACCGCTCTGGGTGCGTAAGGTCCGAGGGTTCAGAACCGGCTTCGGTCCAAGTCTAGCGTTTGACAATAGGGTTGGTTAGGAAGGTCAGAGGGAGACAGACATGCTGCTTTTGTCAGGATCTTTTCGTTAGTTGTATTCATTCATTTTGATACTTAGGTTACGTTTACCCTGTTTTGATGAGCCCATTTTTTCTCACAGTAGGGGTCAGGGGTCGAGGGAGCGTACGAAAGTCAAACGGCGCAAATGCCAGAGTGAGAACCACCGAACCCGTTACGTCTCGGCCACAGCGTCTCGGCTGAGAGCTGATAAGCCTTAGCAGTGGTCTAGCAGCCTCCGTCCTGGATGAAGGCTCTTTTTGATGGGATCTGGCACCACTCGTGGTGGGGGGAGGGAGCGTGCGAGACAGGTGCCTGTCCTGATTAGCGGGACGTGTGCGTGGCACGGCGTGTAAGAGCTGTAAAACTCACTACACGGCCCGCTGGGTGTTGGGGGTTCTTCCCCCCTCCCCCTCCTGTTCTCCTCCAGCTAGGAGATCGATACAGCAACTGGATCAGAGGGACAGCCAGCACCGAGGTCATCCTGTGGTCTGCAAATGAGATGCTACATCAGTACGTTTATAAGGCGAGGAGGGCCGGGAGCTGTTGCCATGGCCATGTCTGAAAAACGCACTCGCTCAGATCACCATGGTGTTGCACCCCCTCTCAACCCTCCCCGGCTTCTCCAAACCCTGAAGCGTTTGCTAGCAGCGATGACCTAACATGCGCCTGTGATTTTTCTAAATCCTCCACCCTGTGACTTTTATATAAGTGTCTCTCTCTCATCTGTGAGGGCCTGTAGTGCACTTTAGTGGGGAAGAAGAGGGGAGATGACAAGAGATCCAGTCATACGCTGGACAGGGACGGACCAGCTGCCCTAACAGAGAGCCCATTCAGCGCTCCTCTGTTACAGACTCCAGAAGAACAGCAGAGACCGTCTATAAAAATCCCGGCTTCGAAAATACAAGAAGCGTGAAGAGGACCGAGTACAATAAGTAGCCCATTGTCAGTGGTGACACCATTCTCCTCCTCAATATACCAAAAGACAAAAGGCCATCGTCGGCACCGTTAGAAACGGACCGCTCGCGCTCCATAGCGCCGCTGTCATAATAAAAGACCCGAGGCTTGCTAATGGTTTTCAGAGGACACCTTCGTCCTGAGAGGTGCTGAATTATAGGAGCGAGTGGGAAATGAGAGCCTGGCTGGCTCCTCTCTCCTGAGTAGAGGGGCATGAGCGTGGGTAGGGAGGTGCTTCAACTAGCCCTTCCGCTCCACCTGCTAAAGATCTTCAGACATGCGGCGGGCGGCACAAACAAGGGCACTCTGCCACACACACTGCCACTGACAGGCAGAAGGAAAGAAGCACTAATTATGACAGTGCTCAGTCGCTGAATAGCCCTTGATGAAGTTAATCACCGGTAATCTGAAAAACAGGTGTCGGAGCGCTTTTCTGAGCCCTCCTCCGGAATGAGATATTCAGGGATGATGGGCGATTAAGTGGTAGGCAGCGCTATCTCGGCCCTCTGTCCTTCAGGTGCCACTCCTCTCTGAATGTCAGAGATATAATAATACAGAGAGCAACTAAAATGATCTGTTAATGGAACTTGAAGGGAAGGTTCCGGTTTTGGGCAGGAAATGCAGATCTTGCTAGGAAGACGAGGTGAGAATCTTCCACTCACTGGACAAGCTTCATAATCAGATGGAAACACTATTTTAAGGAGAGGACGAAAGTGCCTCTGACCTCATTTAAAGGTAGTGCAATAGCTCATACATGTGTAACGGAGGAAGATGAAAATTATCATGTGTAACGGAGGAAGATGAAGATGATCATGTGTTGGTTGAGGTTGGAATTGGAGAACAGGTTCTACTTTCCAGTGAGATTCTGCTCAGATCACACGCAACACTGTCTGCATGCTGGTCTTCAGAACGCCTTATGAGGTGTCTCCACATAAAGACATAATACATCTGGATCCCACAAAATTAGATTTATGAGTTTGATTATTGCCATCTTAAAATGTCAGAAATCAGACGTTGCCCTGTAATTACTGTTTGGTATCACAAACTCCTAAGAGAGCGTTATAGCTGGATATTGAAAACAAATATTCAGCACAGATAAGGACCTTAATGTGTGTACAGTGTATCTCTTTAAGCTCTTTGTGTTGAGGTGCTCCTCACAGGACAAACTCAACACTAACAGTTTCATGATGATGTTAAAAAAATAAACCAATACCAACAAAACTACACCCAGTGGCTGTCAAGGATGATATATAAAGTAAAATCTTTAAAAGGATCCAGTGAGCTCAGTAAAAGCTAAAAAACGAGTGTGCTTTTTAATCTGGACTTCAAAGCACCCAAACAGCTGGGATTCAGTAATCTCTGGAACACTTTCCAGAAGTCGGGAAATTCATTTTAAAAGTATTAATAACTAAATAAATTAATGCACAAATAAATAAATAAATATTCCACTCATTGAGTTGCAAGGCCTGCCACAACTGGATGAAGAGGATGTGGAGTGAAAGATGAGTTTGAAATGTGAAATCGATGTATCTGCAGCAGGTCACTAGGGTAAAATGAGAATAGATCTCAGAATAGATCTCAAAACAGATCTCAGAACCGATCCCAGCTCTGCTGCTGCTGATCACGCAGGCTCCAGATATACTCCTCTGGCTCCAGATATACTCCTCTGCACCCCCATCCCTCCAAAATACTGAGGATGAAGAGAGATGAAGGGCATCTGTGCTACGGCCATAACAAACCTCCAGCACAGCATAGAGTCGTCTCGCAAATCATTCAATTGACACGTCGGGTCACGTTTTATTTCTCTGAACGCGATCAGTTACTCTGCGTAATAAGTGACAAAGTGCCCTGGTTAGTCTGTGCATCTGGCAGAAATGTGAAATTGTGGTTTCATATCAGTGTCTGGAATTTTGCTGCATTTGTGATCATATAGTTAAGCACAGTAATATGTACATACACTCACAGAGGTGCATACATGCTCATATCTATCTGTACAAACCTGTAGGGTGAATCACAGCCACCATATGAAGAATTCAAAAGAATGATGAAACACTTGTATGTGATAATCAAGACAATCAAACAAAATCACCAAAAACAAGCAAACTGATCACCAAAAATGACATCAGGATTGACAGTAATATCATAATTTTAAGTCCAAAAATACATGGTATATAAACGCAGAAGGCTAAAAAACACGGGCATTCAAAAAATAAACGTTGTGCTTTTTACACCAAAAGCAAGTTTTACATCTTAAACATCTGTACTCAGTAACGCTAAATATGCAAATTTGAAATTTTCACATTATTTTAAATGATCTGTGTAATGAATAATGATTTAGGTTTGAGGTATTGGGTCCAAAACAATAAGTGGAAAATTTTGATGTCTTAAGCAGGTGCAGAAATTTACATGAAAAGATCAAGGTGAAGGTTAATTCTACTAAATTTCCACGGACTGCAGTCCAATTTATATAAAGGAGTCCCTAGGATTTCAAGCCTGCCTGTGCCGTTTAAACGTTGAATGACAACAAGCGATGTGCGTCACACACGCACTTGTTTTAATGCTTTTATGTCTAGTGCAGAGAATGTCCAAGCTAAAGCGACCGATGGAGACGACGCCACGGGCCACTAGTAGCACGAAGATAGGTGAGAGCCTCTTCCACACGCCCGTGCGTCGTAAAGTCTTGCTTACCATCTTGATAATCCCCGCGTTAGAAATAGACTGCCACCCAGATACATGTACAGAGGTTTAAGTCACATAAGGCCTATAAAAAGGTTTGATTATACGACTTGTTTCCCCGACAAGGGAAACAAGCCGAATCACGCTTTAGTCCGACTGTGTCACCGAGCCTACGCAGTAATCTCCATTCGGTCGGATTAAAATCTCATTATACCGAAGCGAAAAAAAGCGTCATCTGTTCTAACTGTGCGTGGATTATCAAGTTCTAAACCGTTTTCTTGCTTTAGAGCGACTTATTAAATTCGTCTGTTTTATGATCCACGTGCAACTTCCAGCAGTTGAATCACATGGGCATGTGATAGTGACAAAATATTAATTGTGGTGTATAACAGTATCGCATATCTGTTGGGCACGTTTCTTTCAACAGACCTGTCTTGCTATATTAAACCTGCGTTTGAGAAAGTAATGCACTTATATTTAAATACGGCTTTAGGTTACTTACTTAACTATATAACGTTTAAAGCAATCTATACAAACCTACAGGTTAAATGTTCAAATTCAGGTTTGTATTGATCCTAATGGTAATCGCGGGTATATTTTCAATTAACTATGAGCTCAGATATCAGTTGACTTGTTGAACCTCTGAATGTTTCAAATAACCGCACGTGACGCTCTTTTTGGATTTTGCTTAGAATCAGACATGAACTTTTTAGATCTGTAAAACGCTCGTTTTGTTTATTTAACGTGCTCAGAGAACGTTTAGCGTTGACTCACTTATATCTCAAATTCGGCGAAGTACAACGTTCACTCATCATATATTCAGAGCTTATCACTTTTGCGAGTGAAACATAGAATAAAGCGGAATTACAGCTTCAATCAAACAGAAAATAAAAGTTACAAAAGACGATGCTGTTTAATGAATGCTGTTGCCACACTTGTAGAGCGACGGTTGACCGGAACAGATTATTACCGCGAAGGCACTCAGACCAGTAATTATAGGAAGTAGAGCAAACACCGAGGTTTCGTTTTCTTACCTTGGACCCGTATGCTTATCAGTGAAGCGACAAGAAGAAAGATCAGAACGATCACGTTGGACTGGTCAACAGTTCTAACACACATGACTGCTGAAGTGGACCCTTCGATTCGTAAAATAATGTCCTTGTATTCAAGAATTTCCCGTAGAAATATATCAGAATAGAAAATGAAATGTCCGTTTCAAACCCTAGTCATACACCAGGGCGTAGCTTAGGTACGCTTATTCCCTACAAAATCGAGCCGTAAGCAATCTGACAACAGTCATGTGAAACGCGGAGAACGCTTAACGTGTCAGCGCAGTAAGCTGATTGCTCGCTACTAGTGCCGTCAGCTCCTTGAAGACAGCGCAGCCCTGTCGATTCAGCACCGCGGACAGCTCCTAGCGTCAGCAAACGGAACAACTTGAGCAGTGCTGAAAACTTTGTACGCTGTCGTCCTAGGAGTGGGCACAGCGTCACGTGATTTCTTACGTAAATAATTGCATATAAGATGTGTGGGGATCGCACTTTACCTCTGAGCATTAAAGCGAGTTATTTCAATGGATAGTTGTTCGAGTTAAGAAATAGCCTCAAGGCATGCCGTACAGTAACGGCAAACCAAGACATATATGCCAATGCACGCGCACACACATAGCAACATTATTAGAGAATACAGGCACTCCGGTCCATTAACCCCTGCTTTCCTTTCCTCGATTAGGCGCGATTAGACTCTACAAATATAACCCGTTAACGACGATCGTCTCTGTTCGGTCTTAGTGTCGTTAAAGGGAAAACTGCCCGGGTAATGAAAATCGCCGCCGTGAAATATAAAGACCGGCGTTCCCAGGTGGCTTGATGACGGTATTATCTGCTACGCCGCTGTACGATCACTTCAGGGTGCGCGTTGTTTTTACAGACAGATGGAAATTCACTGATTGGACAGTTAAGGTCAACGAGTTTCCATAACGAAGTTAAACAAAAGCTAAAGCTTATAATAGCGAGGGAGTGATAATTGACTGCATAAAATCGATTAAAGTTGTTGTGACAGAATGACATTATAACAGAATGACATGTCTCCGTGGGCTATTTAAAGCACACTTCTGACTCTTCTGTGTACACCCCTAGTGTATGTGGCCTTCATATCCCCTCAGATCACACTAATTCAGAAAGGGCACACATGGCTTGTGCATTTTACTAAATGGCACCTTTTCAGGGATATTAAATAATAAAGAATGAATGGATAATGAAAACTGCATTTTGAAAAATGTTTGTGTGTGTGTGTGTGTGTGTGTGTGCGGGCGTGTGTGTATATGTGTGTGTGTGTGTGTGTGCGTGTGTGTGTGTGCGTGTGTGTGTGTGTATGTGTGTGTGTGTGTGCGTGCGTGTGCATATGTGTATGTGTGTGTGTATGTGTGTGTGTGTGTGTGTGCGCGTGTGTGTGTGCGTGCATGTGCATATGTGTATGTGTGTGTGTGTGTGTGCGTGCGTGTGCATATGTGTATGTGTGTGTGTGTGTGTGTGTGTGTGTGTGCGTGTGTGTGTGTGCATGCGTGCGTGTGCATATGTGTATGTGTGTGTGTGCGTGCGTGCGTGTGCATATGTGTATGTGTGTGTGTATGTTCATATGGGTGTCCTTTGCTATTGTTAGTGTAACTATAATGTGATCCAGACCCAGTCCCTGTGCCCTTCCTTAGTTGCCAGCCTTATTTGTCTCAATAAGCTCACAGCATGCCCTCATCGAACCCAATTAAATCACCACATCTCTCTCTCTCACTCTCTCTCTCTCCCTCGCTCTCTCCCTTTACCTCTCCCTCTCTCTCTAGCTCTCTTTCTCTCTCTTTCTCTCTCTCTCTCTCTCTCAATATATTTCCATTTGCAGTGCTGGACGGATTGCTAGGCACTTCCTGATGAAGTCATTCTGGCTGCATAGTCCATCTGGCAGAAGAAGGGAACTCTGTGGCGTTGCTCCCAAGCAAAAACAGCATCTTCTGAACCCTAGCAGACGCTCACTGATGGCCTTCTGGGGTGTTAGCCATGTGCTTAAAAAAACATTTTTTTTTACTTGTTTACATTTTTTTTCTGCCTGCTCAATCAGGCTGTGCATCTACATTGCATTAGCCTTCACCATACAAGTGTAATACCAGAACCTCCTCTGTTGGTCTAGATCCCTCCACCACAATGCTCCATAACGTCCAATGTCCATGCGTCTGCAACGAGCAGATACCCAGAGAAGATAATACAGGTGAACTCGAAATCTACTGTGTGTAGCACCAGCAGAATTCAAATGTAGTTGGAGAGAGCTCATTCTGTCATGGTCCTTACTCAGTAGAGGACAGAGATGGGCAGATATGCTATCAGTGCATTCACTGGAGCACTTCAGGTGTACTGTGCTGACAGGAGTGACCCCTCATACCGCCACACACCTGCTGCCTCTTCATCCACAGCACAAGTGCAGAACTCCACTGAGTCATTCAGGTCTGAACGTAAAGCATCACGCAGTGACCAAGTGATGGAAAACAGCCCCAATCCGAGTCTATTAGCGATGGCACATTTGTTAGATTGTTATTAATAGAAGCATCTGTGAGCTGTGACCTGGCCACTTTTCCCCTGCTGTGTGGTACATTCTAGCTTTTCAGGGGTGAAATGTGTAAACAGAGGTCTTAGTGGGAAGAATGCTTGCAAGAAAATGCAAACTATGGCATCCTAAAACCTAATGAGGAGCTTTGAGTTTCTAGTGTCAAGGCAAGGGGAGCAGACATATTTACTTGTTTATACCGACGGTTGTTGACGTGAAATATGGAGTGCAGGTGTGAGGAAAACATTAGGATTCATTGGAGGTGGAGGGCCCCACCCCTGACAGCCAGCTGTGACAGATGTTTAATAGAGAGGCTAGCTGATAGCGGAGTTGAATCCACACCATGCAGAGTAACATTGGACCCAGTCCCAGTTAGGCCCTACGTCCCTGTCTCAACATTTCCTGCTGACACCGTGTCCTTGCGAGCCCCTTTGAGTACTCCTCCTTGACTTAGCTCCTCCCCCCATTCCTCTGGGACCACCCATTCTCGTCTAGAGTGAGGCAGCCCCTCAGCCATCACTCTGCGCTCAGCCAGCAAGGCATCCCACAGCCGTGGAGGCAGAGAAGGCAGGTTGGGAGGCAGAGCGCTCACTCGCCAGGTGCAACACGTCTTCGTGGCGCGTGCTCCGGGTCAGTGGGTCAGAGACAGAGTGCCCCCAGCCTTGACAGAAGACCACTGCCTGCCAGTCAGCCCACGGTGATACTGCCTTCCCACTATTTCCCACCAGGGAAAAACATTCACATCACACAGACATGAGATAATTATAATTTGGGCTATTGACGTAAACATTAGGCCATTTTGTAATGATTTTTTTATAGTTCCATTTTGTTTACATCAAATCTGTAAAAGCACTGTTTAATGTCATTGTTCATTCCCTTTCTGTGCCAACACTTTCTCTTGTATCGACGTAGCACTGTTTAGTTTGATTCGTAATGTCTGTATGTCCCTCTGATTATTGATCTGAGACACACGTTCAGCCCACCCACAGTAGAAGCCCACCCACCAGAATCAGGCCCTGCCCACTCACAGCTGGTCCTGCACCATCCAGCTCAATGACAGTTAAGAGCACAGTGCACCACAGCCATCATGGAGCACACCCACACACACGCGCAGACACACAAACACATGCACACAAACAGGAAATTCTCCCCATGTCAGCCTGATGTTGACATTAACACAATATGGCAAAGGTTGTTTTCATTCTTTTTTTTTTCCCAGAGTTTTTTTTTCCCACAATCCCTGCAGTAGAAGTGGCACTGGGTTCAATTGAAATAATGAAAGCATGCCATTTGAGAGAGTTGTCACCCACAGGGGGCTGGGCAGTCTGTTCAAGCCTGTGATTGACATGCTTCTTATTTTTGAATAAATAATAATAGACAAACACACACAGATGTATCCACTCCCCACAGGACCTGTTCCCCTGTGACATCAGACTGGACCTCCCAGACACTGCTGCACTGCCCCTGCACCTCAGGAAGAGAGCCCACTCCAATACATCACTCAGGACTTTTAACTTGTGCCTCTGATAGCGCCAAACATTATCCAGGGCTCTTATAACAACCATTATTATTCCATGGGGGAGGATGAACTGACTCGGGACAATAAACAACATGTTAATATGTTAATGTGGGGAACTTTGGAGTGTCTGGGATTCTCTAGACAGTTCAAAGTTGTTTGATTTGTTTGGGGTTATTATCACGCAGAAGTCTCTTCGCAGTAGATTGCGAAATCTAACGCCTTGCAAAGACACAGCTAAATCCTGCTCCAAGCCATTTTAAATCTCAATCTGAAAATGACAGAGCTCAATGGAAATAGAAGAGAAACAAACCCACATCATAACAGCCAAGACTACAGATGGGTTTCTCAGCTTAACTTATGGTTGTTGAAACAGTATATACTTTCTGCATGGTTTCCAATGTAGGAGTTATGAATTAAAGGTAAAGAGAACGGAGATGTCTTCAACCTAAAGGCCTGTTTTAACTGCGGCACTTTGTGACACTTCTGTGAGTTCTGTGGGATTGATTTTTCATGGCTGACAGATGGTGATTCTGGTTTTAGAAAGAGGACACTGCCATGCTGAAACACAGACATGTGCTCACAAAAAATACATGCACACACCCCTAAACACACACACACACACACACACACACACACACACACACACACATACAGATAGACATGTACAAGCTTGTGCACACACATGCACGTATGCATGCAGACACACATGCACAAGTATTCACATACACATGCGTGCATTGGCTCAGTCCTCCTGTCATCAGTAAATTTTTTAAAAGTCTGTTTTTCTATCTAACTGCAGCACGTTACTGCCCCAAAATGGTTTAAAAAGCAAAAGATGAAAAAAAACACTGCTGTATTTTATCATCCACACACAATCGCACCTTCAGAATGTGCTTGCAACGAGCAAAATGGGAAAACAAACACGTTCTCTAGAGATCTGGCACCTGATAATGGGGCTCTGGATTTTTGAGGAGACCACCGACGTTATCAAGCGAGTTGCAGAGCAGGGGGACTCGGACCTGGAGTTAATTATGCCCAGATGGCCCGGCTCAGTGCACGGAGCTGTGCGATCAACCACTCAGTAAACACACAGACCGCCACTACCCTCAAATAAAATAAAATCAAATCAAATATGAAAATCCTCCCTCTTCACGAGTTAAATGAGTAAAGAAAATCGGTGCTCTCACCTGCTTGATATGCAGTTATGAGAGTGCAAATGATCTCACTGTGCATCTTTCTGCTTGAATATTCATGAGCTCTGGACTTTAAGGTACGTGGGTGGCAAGGTCATGCGCACCAGATCTCATAGCGCCAGCCCGGAGATGGTTGCTCCGGTTACAGGCGGTGGGCCGGTCCAGGTGCTGCCCGCCCCTTGGTAGGTGTACAAATGGGTGACAAAACAACAGCAATTTAATCCTGTTATACGCCTGGTATATCAGAACAACACGTGGAGGCTCAATAAAGCTTTTAAAGAAACCATCTGAGCATCACAGCGGATGGCATTCAGCTCACTTCACCAGAACAGATCAGATCATCGGGTGGTGCTCCGGCCGTGAGTTGGACTCGTGGTCTATAGCAAGGAGGGCCTCCTCTACAAGGGAACGTAACGATGTCAAATCACTACGACACACACATCTCCATAACTCAGCTCCACACTTCAGTTCCATACAAGCAATTAACCAGCTATTACCATTAAACCCTTCTCTCTCTGGTCTCCGCCCATCTCCCACACGCACGCCCACCGCGGCGATGCTCCTCTAACGTAACACCTCCTCTCGGCATTGGTCAAAAATGCACCTTTACATTCCGCCTCGTATTGATCGGCCAGGACTCCATAAATGTGCGTGAACCTCAGAGCTGAGCAGGACAGTCAGGCGGCCGTGTGCGGGGTAGAGGGGTGAGAGGGAGGCTAGCAGTCAGTCAAGCGTACGAGGGAGCGGGGAGCAGCAGAGCTAACTAGAGCTGGGACCGCGGGTTCACGGCAGGATTATGATGGCTGCATCGCTATGGGAACAAGAGCGGGAGGCTCGCTGTCTATCACCTGGCCAAAAATAACGAGTTGAGGATCGCACCACAGGAGCAGATGAGGAGGTCCGTGTACCAGGGTGTTGCTAGGACGGCAGTTGCTTAGGGGACGAAATGGATCGGCGCGTCTGGATTTGTTATTTGTCCGTGTCGTAGTGAAAGATGTCTTGGCAGGAGACTGCAGACACAAGCTGAAAACACTGCTCAGATATGTTTGTGGGCACTTGTGGCATATTCCACACGTCTGAGGGTGTGTCGCTGTTCTTCATGTTTCTCCGTGGTTCTTCTTCTCTCCATGAGAAGAAATGCCATCATCCATGAAATTGACTGGACAGAAGGACCAGCGTCACGCAGGTGGTACTGGAGACCAGCGAGCGTTCGCTGTTCGAGCCACAACAGATCACTCCGTCACAGAAGAGGTGGGAAATGGCGGACTGAACTAGGTCGGCTTCTGTTGGATCATGAAAGGTTCATGAATGTTCGATTCAATTAAACGAGTCAACCTTTTCAACCCAGAGCGTTCTAGCTCAGAATTAACATGTGCGGTGTTGGATTCTCAGTTATAACGTTCGTTTAAGTTTAGATGGGCACAAATGACCCCTCCTCAAAGGGTTGATTCAACACAGAGGACCGGGGGGGGGGGGGGGGGGGGGGGGGGGGGGCAGTCAGGCTCTGAATCAGTGACCCAGACCGGCTGGTCTGACAGGGGTTCTGCTTCCCTCTTCTCGGTCCGATTCCCTGCCCACGTGTGTTCACACAAGGGGATCATCAGAATGAGGGGCCCTGCGTTCAGGCCAGCGAACACGCATCTCCCACCACAGCACAGCACCAGGTTCCGAAAATAAACCTGACCTGCAAACACAGCCTGACTTTCAACCACAGCAGGACACAAGGACAGCGTACTGTCTCTGCTCCACTAGGGAAGACCGTTCCCAGTCCAAACAACGGAACAGCGGAGGATCAACAGCTCCGTCCCGTCCTGCTGATGATAACAAAATGCTTAGAACTCGGCGTCCGGTGTTTTAGACACTTCAGAACATCCTGCAAGACAGGAAAAGAGAGGAAGCGAATAAATCTCCGTGAGGTACAGATAGGGCCGGCGTATCTGTTGAGTGAAGTGGGTTGTGAGTGCGACAGACAGATAGAGGTGGTGGCGCTCCGGGAGGGGGTTTCTGGACGGAGCAGCAATTTCTCACAGCGACGCTTCGGCGCAGGGTCATATTTACGTTGGGGGGGGGGGGGGTCCCTGATGAATGGGTCTGCCGGCCCTGCGGGGCAGCGCGTGTAGTGGCATCGTAGAAAAACCAATGCCACCCCCACCACCACCCCTGGCTGCGGTGAACATCCATCACCCTGACCACTCAATTTCCAGCCAGCAGAGCGGCGGTGCCCAGCCCGGGAGATGCTGGAGCGGAGAGGCCCGTGGCGAGGGAGGGCTGGCGGTCACTCCCACAGGAGCACTGCTCACGGCATAAATATTCAGAGACATGCACGCAAGGCTAGAATAACGCTTTTGTTGTGCTTATTCTGCAACTATTAATCTGCATCTGCCAAAAGAGGCATACTGAAATACACACACACACACACACACACGTGTGTACATTTGTCAGACATAAAACACACATGGAAAATCCCATCAAATAATATTCATTTCAAGTCTTTTGTGAGTTTTCTCCATGCTGTCATTTTTAAACAGTCCTCGAACCGTTGGACTTCATTCAGATGAAAACAGTGCTCTACGTTTATGAAGTTCGCTGTGGAAGGACGGGGCCTAAGGCTCGGTGTGCCGGATCACGTTCCCATGGATTCTGCAATGGAGGCGTGCTCCCTCTGAACAAGTCAAACGTGCTCTTTTCGTCAGACCCGGCTGCTAAATGTCAGGTTTAAAATAGCAAAGTGGCGACGTGGCGGAAAACAAAAGCCCCTCAGGGCAGAAGCGTGAGACGTGGCAGGAAGCGGGGAACCAGCCCCAGGTAAAAGACAGCGGAGATGGATTGAAAACAACAACAACAATAACAATAATAACAATAATAACAACAAAAACAGCCCCGTCTCCTAAAACACTTACAGCATTTCTTATCAAATCCCCAGCGTCCTAAGCAGGTTAGAGGCGGGTAGGAGACAGGTGGCCGGGGGGGGGGGGGGGGGGGGGGGGGTTAGCCCCGCAGAAGCATTCTAAACCCACCTGCCCTTGTGCTCCTCTTGCCCCTACTGTCGGTGTGCGGGGGGAGAAGATTAATGCGTGTTAACGCAAGGAGAAGCCGGCGACCACTTACTGCCCGGCACCAGGCTCTTCGTCCGGACTGTCGTAGCCGGGGTCTGGTGAAAGATGAATGTGTGGTTTTTGCATGAGTTTGAGGAACTGGGACATTCTTTTATTACTGCGAGATGTGGTGCGATCAGTGTCCAGCCCGGACAACTGTGATCGTCCTGTACCGTGTCGGGAGGCACTGGCTTCCTGCACCTTGGTGCGTGTTCTTTGCACAGCAGGTGCCCAGCTGGACTCCCTCCATCTGTTGGAAAGGAGAACTGTCCTTTACACCAAAGTGGTGGTTAGCATAAACGCAAATTAGATTTTGTTAATGAGGCCTCTAAGCATTCAAGTTAGCATGTTGGATGATCACGACAGGCCTTTGTTGCTGTGAAAGTCGGACAGAGTGTGTTGCCAAAGCTATCAAGAAGTCATCCACAGTATCACAGTGTCTTCACGACATACACCGGTCACAGCGTCACATAAAAACATCGGCACGGGAACTCGGATGGGGGAACATCTTCAGCGTAACATCACTCATTCAGCCTGCAGCTAAATTTTATTTACCATTAAAAAAACGGTTGACAGACTGTGTTTTACAGCCTGTGTATCCGGTAAGAGCCCCCGTGCCCATGCAGACGCATGCGACCGGCACATAGACGACCTCCCTCCTCACGCACTGGATTGGCTGCCATCTGTTCTCTGACTGTCTAATGCATTTAGTAATTAAACGAGGAATTCATTTGTGCTCTTAATCAGGTTTTAAGAGCCAACTCGCACAACTCTGATCGTCTACAGTACCTCAGGGCAGCTGCCACTTACAGGGTGGTGCGGGGTTGTGTGAGAAACACAAGACCATCGCTTTGTTATTTTTGTCCCCTGAGGCCTGTTTTGTTTATTCTTTGTCATTAATGAGAATCCAGTCTTCCACTAAAGTGTCCCCGACTGGCCTCGGAGAGGGACGGTCTTCGCCGAGATAACTCAGTCCCGTCAGGCTGCCGCTGACATGAGCTCACCCCTGTAAAATGTAGACCGCGGAGGAAGAGGGGGAGGTTCTGTGGGAACTGTGTATCACACAGGGTCAGACTGGGGTCAGAGGCAAGAGGCTGCTCAAGAAGCAGCTCTGACTTTGGAAGGGAAGGATAAATCGCTGAATCATATTCCGCAGGCTGCCTTATTTTGGCTCGACAGGGGTTTTTGTGGCTTGCTTAATCCATTATACAGCTCCTAAAAGCATCCTAACAGCCTTATTACTTACAGTAGTAACATTTCATTGTTAATCCCTCATTCGCAGCGTCAGCCAGGGATTACAGTTTGGCAGAAATCCTCCGTGAGCACCAGACTTCATAAGACAGTTCACCTTTCAAAACAGAGCACTGTCAGAGCCAGACCGCGTGGTTTCTGTAGTGGACAATAGCACACAGACTTGGCTACTCAATGCACACGGGATTCTCCATTTCACCTCCTCCATCTCTCTATACTGACGTACACTACATGACAACACTGCACATTACAGAGATGGACTGCAGTGTTTAATGTACTTAATATACTTAACAATATAATACTTAATGTAAAATAACCAAATATATCCCAAAACCAAATCCCATGAATGCTTACAGATCCTCACTGCTCTACCGAGGCTGGAAAAGCTAGTGACATAACCCTATAAGATTCTGCCCGGACACATACTGTATAACCTTCTAATAATCCAACTTTCATGCATTGTGGTGGCTTGGTGGTGAGTCTTGGGTTCCCAGTGTGTCAGTGTCCCAGTGTCCCAGTGTGAGTGGAGCTTCCTTCCACAGTCCGAAACATGGAGGTGAATAGGCTGTCCCTACAAAGCATTGTAGTCACTTTTGTGTGATAATTTCTCCTTGTCCAGTTGTCTGAATGTCTGTGCACGAATGTGTGTCTGTATGTCCAGTGGTGGGTGGTGCTCTGTCTCTCCCCTTACTGCACCTGATCCAGTCCCCCAGGGGGTGGAGGTTTTCCGGTAGAGTACACTATGCGCAAATGGCTGAAGCTTCTCGCCAGTGTGCGAATGGCTGCAAAAGCTTGTACTTGTGCTAATTGTAAAGTGACCTTGGGTTCTTGAAAGGCGCTATATAAATAGAATTTTCATTCATTCATCCAACAGAAAACACACAGCCTTCAAACGCTTCAGCGGTACGGACACGACCTTGTAAGGCGGCCCTCCCCGAGGCCACCCCAGCGTGCGTACTACACACCACAAACCAACTCGCTCCTAACGCTAGCAGGCCGTTAAGAAGCCATCAGCAGTCGTTTGCCTGTGTTGGGTTTCTCTGCCGTGCCATGTTCTCCACAAAGCGCTTAATCACTTATCAGGCAGAGCACAACGACAGACATTGACCACGGACCATCGCTCCATCCCTCGCAGGGGAATTAAATGGGGAGAATATCAGCAGGATATTTATTAAGGGGCTGGTAAGTGAATTTGTATTGACAAAGGCAGACAATGACTGCATTAAAAACCCATTAGATACACAGGGTAAAGTCCATCCTTAAAATTGAGAGGCAAGTCTGGAGAGGAGGGTGGGGGGGATGGGGGGGGCAAGGTAATTAGCCCTGGGGAACAGAGTCCTTTCAAGGAGATAAGCAGACCAACAGGTATTATATTAGAGGATTCTGAGAAAGGCTGATGATGGCGGCTGGGAGTTCATATTGCTCAAATGCAGACACAATTCAATATCCATCGGGACAGAATTGCACAAAAATAATGCCTTCAGCTTGGGTCTTATCAGCTCATGCCTGCAGTTGAGCTGTGCCGCCTTCCACAGCACGACAACCAAGAGTCACCTGACGCCATCCTGTACGCCCACTGAGGATCACCCAATCACTATCCTCAATGATTTGCATGAGGATATATATCTTTTATATATCTTATATATATCTGAATCCAGTCAACGTGCTGTATGTCATCATACGTCTGCCCGAGTTTCAGTTAGTAAAGTTAGTTGGAGACCCTCGACCAACTTCCTGTGTGATGTGTGAGGCCCATACGTGTTGAGAATATCCTGGAGTGGCACATCAGCGCTGCCCGTGTGCAGTAAACTGTTCGGCGCAGCCTGCTTTGTCTTGTAAATTCAAACATCACACGTTCCCCCGAACAGGCGGCTCCATCCCACGTACTTCCAGCGTCAGAGATCAGAAGCTCCTTCCAGCGTCGCACTCATTAGGATGGAAATAATATGTGCAAACAAGGCGCCTCTCCGAGCAGCACGCGGCGCCTCTCTCTGCATTGCAAATGAGTCAGGTTGATTCACCTGCACCCCCCCCCCCCCCCCCCCCCCCCCCGCGGGGGCCTCAATGCACCTACAATCACGGTACAGTGACAGACAGGCAGCTGCACACTGCCACCCGGAGGGGGTGGAGGTGGGGGTTGGGGGGTGGGGGTTTTTTTTTTCTTCAGTTGGGGGGGCCAATTGAAGACAGAAGAGCAGGACTCACGCCTACACAAACGCACTCCCGAACCAGACGTCTGGCACACAGACTCCCGAACCAGACGTCCGGCACACAGACTCCCGAACCAGACGTCCGGCACACAGACTCCCGAACCAGACGTCCGGCACACAGACTCCCGAACCAGACGTCCAGCCCACAGACTCCCGAACCAGACGTCCGGCACACAGACTCCCGAACCAGACGTCCGGCACACAGACTCCCGAACCAGACGTCCAGCCCACAGACTCCCGAACCAGACGTCCAGCCCACAGACTCCCAAACCAGACGTCCAGCACACAGACTCCCGAACCAGACGTCCAGCACACAGACTCCCGAACCAGACGTCCAGCCCACACTCTCAAACCAGACGTCCAGCACACAGACTCCCGAACCAGACGTCCAGCCCACAGACTCCCGAACCAGACGTCCAGCACACAGACTCCCGAACCAGACGTCCAGCACACAGACTCCCGAACCAGACGTCCAGCCCACACTCTCAAACCAGACGTCCAGCACACAGACTCCCGAACCAGACGTCCAGCCCACAGACTCCCGAACCAGACGTCCAGCACATAGACTCCCGAACCAGACGTCCAGCCCACAGACTCCCGAACCAGACGTCCAGCACACAGACTCCCGAACCAGACGTCCAGCCCACAGACTCCCGAACTACACAGCTGGTTGTAAAACATGATGGTCCACATATCAGACTGGGTGGAGGTTTCTAATCTGATGGTTGGAGACAGCTCGCTGAACAGGAGGGGAACACCATAGTCTCATGGGACACAATGGCATAACTCACTCAGAGGTCTGTCTCACCACCCCGTGCTGTTAATGACACACTGATATGGTTTGAACACTTTGAAATGCAAACTAATCTCCATTATCATCTTTTAGATTTGAATTCCTAATTGGATGAATCTGTTTAACTGAATGAACAATAAAACATTTTATTCAGCATTTGAACCAAAATCACCTACTGGAGTAGCTGGGTTCATTAAGCTGGTGGTGTAATGCATAATTTATGAACTGCATGCTAATAGAAATTGAGTCATATACACACAATATACACACAATCAGTGAAAATGCAATCACACCTTCGTATGTTCCAGGATTCCTCATGGTTAAGTATAGTGCTACCAGAGCCTCATTTGTAGAATCGTTACATTTCAAAAAGACGAGAGCTATTTGCTATGGTGAATCTGTCGAGCTCCAGCGTTCAAACATCCGTTCCTTTAAAGACTAGGTCCGATTGTGATCGACACACGGACGTGGACCCACCTTTGGCCTGAGCGTTTGATGGCCCTGCCCTGCAATGCCATCGTGCTTCAAGTGCCATCTTAATCATATTCTTCGATGACAGGCAGAATATTAGCAACACATCGCGCCTTTCTAGCCAGCCGGTTTGATGCAGTCGGATGCAAAACCTCAGAGTGAAGTAAAAAAAATAATGCTTTCTACTCTTTGCAGTGAAGGAGATTAAAGTAGCTGATCAACTCAGTCGAGCCAAACGAGGAGGAAACAGACACGAGACAAACAATTAGCAGGATTTATTTACAGTAAAACTAATGCAAAGTTCATTTCTAAGTGTATGTATTCTTCATCAAAGATACATCATAAATATATTATATGCCATTTTGCTTTTACTGCATAAGTCACTATAGGCGCACACAAAGTGTCATTTGACATATTCATAATAAAACATTAACTGCATAGTAAAATGTGGGGGGGGGTGAAGAATGAAGCGGTGATGTTAGCTTTTCAGAAAACACATTACGTTCCAGTCCCCTTTGTACAAGCAGGCGCACTAAAGCAGACACACACACACACACACACATTTTGGAAGGCAACTTTCCTACAGCAGTCTATAATCGATATACTGCTTTTTGGCAGATTTTATGACATACAAGTCTTTATTGCCACCAGCTACAGGATATTAGCATTGAAGTAAGGCAGATGAATCAGACATGGAAAATATACTTTAAGAAATCGCTGAGGATTCCACGTTCCAAGCACTGTGTTCCTAGATAGGCATCCAATGTAGGCATTGCGAAGTCATGCACACACTTAACAGCCATTAGTCAGGACGTGGTCTCCAAGAATAAAAGCATCGGAACGTACACACACACACACACACACACACACACACACACACACACACACACACACACACACACACACACACAAATCATAAAGCAAAAGAATCTAATGGCAAATATAATCCCTCGTGGAGAGATTAACAGCAGTTAGCCTAAATTTGATGAGAATAAGAAACACCTGAATCATGGACTATAAAGTAAGCAACAAAACAGACACGAATAGTAGCGAACCCAGAAGTTTCGAGGCTAAACTCCCAGAAGCCTCCACACATTGGCACGCACCACCACCTTGGCGAATGCAGTCTCGTACAAAACACAAACACATCCCTTGAGATTAAAAAAAGCTGCTTTGCATTACGGTAATAATACGGTGCATCGTCTTTCTCCCCCGGAGACTGATGTTGGTAAACATTTCCTATAGAGAGTCCTGTCAGGTGTTGGGAGATATTTCCTAGGTATTGTGACAGAGATAAGGGGGGGGAGGGAGGGAGACGGAGGGAGTGCAGGAGACACGAGGGAGTTGGAAGAAAGAGACGCGGAGGTTGGGGCAGGGGGGGTTAGAGCGAGGGAGAGAGGAAAAGAAAGCAAGAAAGAAAGAAAAAGTGAGAGTGTGAGAGAGCAGGTGAGGGCCCCATAACACACAAGTCTGTAGTTCGCCTACTGTGAGGCAGTAATGTCAGTAATATCAACCCAGCTCCCCTAGCCTAGAACCTGCTCCCAAACATGAATCAAGCAACATGCAGCACACTACTGAAATCGAAAGAACTGAATGCTAATAGAAGAATTATAGAGAGCACGATCAAGATGGCCTCCAGAGTCCAGCCTTAATTATGTCTGCTTGAGGTATCAGGATGACAGATGTGATTCGAACACCGATGGTGATGATCTATCGCTTTCATTACCGAGTGTTTGAAGAACTGTACGAATAAACACAGTTCATAGTGGACAGGAGGACATTTAAGCTTAATGCTTTCACTTCATTCGGCCTTCTGGAAACAGGTGTCTTAGGGTCGTCTGAACGCGGTCGAAGTCATTTAAAGCTCCATCATTAAATAATAGAAATCAACTACACTACTGTTCAGCTTTGTCTGTTGCGGTGCAGCCGGTAGCTGCCGGAGAGGCCGTGTGCAGGGCTGCCGAGGGAATCAGAAGGCGAGATCGCGTGCCGGCGTCCCGCAGCGGGACACTCCATTCCGCCCGATCCAGCGCACATCGTGATCGTGATCCAGCGTGAGACAGGAGCAGGACGGCTCTATGCCGTCGTCTCCAAGAATCTGGCCTCGCCATCCCCCTCGGCAGACAGGGTGAGCTGGGACTGCCGGGGGTCCTTCACCTCTGTACCCTCCTCTTCCTCAGTCCGGCTAAGGCGCCTGCTGTGGAGAAACAAAAGGAGAGATACTTTTACCTCAGGCCCGATGCAGGAGGAAGGGCAGAGGGTGTCCTCGTCACCCTAGGTTAGTTTACACACACCTACTGGTAAGAGCCAGCACTGAATGTTATGCAGCAGAGCCCACTGCTTACGTAACGACACCAGTCGCACTTACGGAATCAAAAAAGGGAACCTCATCAGAGTCTGGTGCACCTGCTCATTTACTGACCTCGACCCCATAAAAAGTGGCAAACTGGCATCTCATCCAATTCTCACGCGCACGTTTTAATGCCGCCAGCTCGAACGGCCGCCTCAAAACCTGCCCACGATCAAACCGCTGGAAATCGCTTGGAAACACAAGTCGCACAATATCACCAAGAGAGTTAAAAACAAACAAAACAAATCAGAAACTGTACGCCATGGAGGTCTTGCTAAATTAACTTCTCCAGAGCTAGTGTTGTTTTGCTGCAGCCGAGTAATTCATCACACGGCCCTTTCGGTGCGAATCAGCAGGAAACTCTGTAGGTGCAGGGCTCCCTGGTTCTCCACTCTAAACAAACCTCTTTGCGGGGAAGAAGCAGATGATTGGATGATAACCCTAATCTTCTAGAGGGAACAAAAAACAACCTATGAGGCAACATACGCTCTTCCATACCGTCGAAGCAAAAACAAAGGTCTTTTGTTTTGATCTCGTGATCTCTCGAGTTAAAATTGAGACACTGCTAGGAGTTTATGCAGGGCTCATCGAGATTGCGGTAGGGCTCGCTGAACAGAGTGTGGTCTCAGGCACTCTACGTGCATGCAGAGTTACGGTTAGTCATTACACCAGCGTGAAACCTCTCCTACGGTCCATCCACAGGCGTAAGGATGCTTCTAATTTGTTAGTAAAACTCGAACACCATGCTGCTCTCTCCGGTCACCTGCTGCCTGTTTTTTTAATCATCGTCAGGCCTGTAGAGATACTTCATCACCAGGCTGTCCATTTTCTTCTTCTTCTTCTTCTGTTCTTTCTTGCTCGCGGGTCTTTCAGGACTGTCTGGTCCCCTCTCCTCATCCGACGCCTTCTTACACGGACCCTTTTTGATGCTGCTGGAACTCCGATAGGAGACGCTGGATCCAGCGCTGGACGAGTCGGAGGACTCGGATGATTCCGATTCGGACTCGCTCTCCTTCTTCCTGCCCTTCCGGGATCTCTTCTTCCCTTTTTTCTTGGATTTCTTCCCACGCTTCTCTGACGAGGAGCTGTCTGAAGATGAGCTCTCCGACGAGGAGTCCCGGTTCTTCTTCGAGTTCTTCTTCTTGGCCTTGTGACTGCTCATGCTGCGTGAGCTGTAACTGCTGCCAGAACGCGAGCGGTCCAGCGCCGAGCTGGACACGGAGGCCCGCAGGCTGGACGCACTCCGGCCCAGGATATCATCGTCGTCGTCGTCGTCGTCACTTTTCTTGCCGCGTCCAGCCTTCCGGTCGTCCTCCCTGCCCCCCGTCCCTCTCTGCTCCCCCTCGCCATCGGAGTCCTCCAGACTGCGGCGCTGAAACTTGACAGGCTTGAAGCTGAGGACTTCGTTGATGGCTTTCTCCAACTCGGGGTCCAGGTAGTTACGGTGGGTGACCGATTTCACATCACCGCTGTCCACTGCGCCACCGTCCTCGGAGGGCCGGGTCCGGGCGGGCGTGGAGAGGCTGCGGCTCATGGACCGGGGGCTGTAGGCAGACACGCCCCCTTCGCTGAAGGCCACGCTCCTGCTGTCGTCGTCGTCGTCCAGGTCCACACCAAACTCGCTCAGGCGGCTGCTACGTGCCAGCGAGGCTCGAGAGGCCAGGCTTGCGCTGCCGGGGCTCCGCCCCCCCGGGCGCCTGCTCGTGCCGGGACTGACCGGCAGCCCGTAATCACCGCGCCCATCTTCCGCCCATGAGGTGCTGCGCCTCAGGCTGTAGCCGCTCAGGGTGGACGCGTCATCGTCGTCGTGGCGATCCAGGCCCCGGCGTATGGATGCGCGGCTGGGCACCGTCGACGATCCCCCGGGTTCCTTGTCCGCCTCCGGGCTGCTCCTGGCCCAGCGCCGCTCCAGGCCTCTTCGGGCCCTGCTGGTGGCCTCCGAGTACGCCTGGGAGATGACGGAGCCCCGGTCCTCCGGGTCCTCCGCAGCTTTGCTTTTGGATTTGCGGAGCGAGGAGCGGTCCGGCCCATCCGGCTGCTCCTTCAGGGCGTTAAAGAGGGAGCTCTCGTCCCCCGTGCCTCCGATAGAGTCCTTCAGGTTGGAACGCTTCCTGTAGCTAAGTGAGCTCATCACGGACATGGGCCTACCCTGCTCCACATCTCGGACATCTTTGCCATTCTGCCCTTCCTTACCCCCTTTCCCTTCTACTGCGTCTTTGACGTCGGCATTAGCTGCATTGGGGTATTTGAGGCTTTTAGGAGGAAGCAGAAACACAGACACGTGAAGAAAAACAGATCAACACGACAGAGATTCAGGCATAATGAGCGCCATCTACAAATGCATAACAAAAGCTCGTGTAGCGGGAAAATCTATATATAAGGATAACACCAAATAAAATATGAACGATCTTTTGTTAGGAATCTGAATAATAACATTACCAAAAAGAACAAAAACATATAACACACCAGGAAACAAAAGTAAATATTTAAGGAACATTTTGAATGACACTCTGGAAATAGAGGCATGGATCAGACACTTTAAGCAGACTGTTTACAGGAAAATGTGCTGGAGAGAGCCACTGATATGGCCTCCCCTCCACCAAACGCCTCGGTGAAGCCCATCAGAAGGCAACACCCATCTCAGAATGCCATTAGGTTAGCAATAATCGTGTGAAATAGCCTCCACGCCACTCCTCACGGCTGCAGGTACCACAGGGTAAAGTCTGGTCCTCAGCCCCACCTCTGTGCACTCTCATGGAGGCGGAGATAAGGAACCTGACTATCATTTCAAGCCCGGGGAAGCACGGGCTCTAATATCCAGCCAGAGGTGCTCCATACTAACCTGGGGGTCTTCAAGCTGCCCTCATCCGAGAGAGTCTTACTGGAGCCCTTATTTTTCGAGAGCCACGATTTCACTCCATCCACGCGATCCTCCACCTCAGAGTCCACATCCGAGTCATCACCGCTGCGCAGAAAAAAAAAGATTTGGCAGTTTTTGCTATGCCTAGTGAACGATGTGTAGTCACTACTAACCGTAAAGACAAACGTGTGAGAAGGCTTCATTCCAGACAAACAGGAGTACAAACCATGGTTTTCATGTGGGTTAGTGTGTCAAATAGCACATCAGAGCCGAGCTGGGAAAGCGTTCACTCCTCCCTGGCCAACACGGGAGACCGGTCGACGGCCAACGCACAATACAAAAATATTGTAGGAAAAAAATGTAGTGGAGAGCAGAGGCATGCCATGCCAACGCGACAGAACACGAGGAGACAACAATAGCAGAGTCGGATTTTAACCACACCGAAAGCCAACCACGTTAGATCAACCACATAATTGAAAACATTTGCATAATTGAGTCCACTCGTAATTGTGATGCATAGAGTGAGAGGAAGTGCTGTGGCTCGGAGGTCCATGTAATGTAGCTCTTTAAAACAGTGAACACACCCTGTAGATAATGGAGCCTTCCATAAATACGAATGCACCTCAAATGCTCCCCCTTCTCCTCTTAAGTGTATAATAAGTTGCGATTGGGCCTGTCAAGCAAACAGAGTCCAGCCTCAGAACGAAATGCAAATCGCTTCTTCAAGGGACAATTATGTGGTCTGGCTACCTGGGCTGCGTTAATGGTAAAACGTTTCTGAAATACAGAGGCTCCAGCAAAGTGATGGGAGAGAGAGAGAGAGAGAGAGAGAGATGGAGAGAGTTAAACATAGAAAGTCTTTACAATCCTTTGTGACTATCATATATATATATAGCATCGACATATTGACTAGGATTTTCCAGCCTCCAGGCTGTAGGAAGGAAACACAAGAGGTTTGACATGTTCTCTCAGTCTTCTACTCTTTCTATAATGGCTGTGCATTTCTCCTACCTAATAACACGCTGCCATTTATGACCTGTGCTATGTGTCCCTAGTCCACTGACGGTACCGCAATGTCAGATCGAACTCCTTTGGCAGCCATGGCTTTGATGTTGCCATTCATCAATAATGCCCATTGGCCACTGGCTTGCAGTTGGGGTTCTGAAATCCAAATCCAGTGTTTGTAAGGTAGGCACCAGGGCGGTGTGCCTACGTTCTCAAACACTGCGTAGGACAATTTTTGCCTCTCACAATTTTAGCAACCATGCAATTATGTTGCATTACATCCATAACATTCTTAATAGTAATTTACAAAGATATTCACAAAGGCGGGAGTACCGGCTCCGAAGGGCCCGGTTTGCCTGCCATGCTGAGGGCCTGTGGACAGTTCCTCAGCCCCGAGGTGCCGCCCTCAACATAACTACGCCGTCTTTTTATCCCGGCTTTTTTCATGGCTATAAATGGCTATGCAGTATAAACTGACAGGACCAAGCTGTGACGTCCAGCACATATGCTACTAACATTTTTTTTTATGCATGTCGGTAAAGAGCTCCACATGCTCACAGATACGGAAGTCTTTGCCACGTTCGGCTTGTGTGAGCCAGAACTGCCTCTGGGTGCATATGTGGGATGTGGATGAGTTTGGAAGCGGCATTTGGAGTGGAACAAAAACGTTCGGAAGGACGCTCTCGAGTGGTTGGGACCGACCTGATCCCCTGAGAAGGAACCCTCATCTAGTAGGGAACACAAATATACTTGCCCCATTTCCCCCACACATCTCCTTCCCTGCCCATAAAATTAGTGCAATGTATCTATAACTGGCAGGCTCTGTTAGGACTTATGAAAAAAAATAGATCTCTCAGGAAGAGACAAGGGTGAAATAACGTTTGCTTGGTGTGATCGCTGATCTTGCCTAAAGCAGAATCTGACACCACGTCATGACCCACGTACGCACTCTGAACTCTCCCTCGAGCCAAAGAAAACCTGAAAAAATCCCAGGGGTGAAACCACCTTATTGGCACCGGTCTGCCCGGTTTGGCTTCAAAGCGCTCTCTCTGTGCCAAAAGCTCATTCGCTCTGTCAAAACTTTTCAAGGCCTTATTTTCGTTCTCGCAGTCAAAGCATTTTCTGGGACTTTGACAAATGGGAACAACAGCATGCAGAATAAACGCCTGCCAGTGAGGCTGACTGGGTGCAGACGTCCCAGTTCTGAGGTATGTTGTCTGATCATGGAGGCCGTTTACTCGGTGGCAGACACACGAAGACTCACTACCTAATTCAAATAAGCCAAATACATTGAACGCCTTTGTTCTATATACACGAGACAGACATGCACCCCTCCCGAATGTATGGTGCACTCGTCACGCCCCAATTGGCCACCGATGCCTTTACGCAACGGGCTTGGAGCTCCGCCCCTCCCAAGCAAAGAACACACATGGCCACTTTAGATCCTGACATTAATCAGTTGTGACAACGCAGTCCTATTGGTTGCATATCTCCGTTCCACCCAATTAGATTGATCATTAAGGCTGTGGTAGGTAGGCCCCACCCCCACCCTCGCCATTAGTTTTATCGCTCAGTCATTCACAGCCAACTGCCTTCGCCGCATTACACTCGCACTGCACAACATTCATCAAATCACGCAGCTGAAACATGCATTACTGGCTCATAATGACATTTCTAGTTAACGCTCGAAAATAAATCGTGCGCTGGAGAAAGACGCCACCCCCGGTGCATTTTGCCCGTTCCTGCCCCGGGGGGAATCAATACTCCAAAGCCCAGCAGTCAATGTCTCAATCAGTGCTCATGGCGTTTACTACGAACCACATTCGCAAAGGTGCTCGTCCCCTTACCAGTGTGTCTATGACATCTGGACTCTCTGATTTGTCTGAGAATCGATCCCTGCGCTGTTGGCGGGGTGGGTGACGCGGCGTAAAGATAAAGCTACACGCGGAAGAGGCAAGCGGATGGAAGCTGTCTCTCTGAAACCCAGGAGTTCAGCTTTCCACGTCTCAGCAGGTCCGACACGGACGCAGGCTCCACCTGCCAAAGGCAACCGCTCTCCCTCTGTTGTAACGAGCACAGCGTGTTGTTTTTAACAATGCGCTGGACGTTAGCGGAGTCCAGGGTCCTAAGGATCGTTAAAGTGGTTCTACTGAATGGACCATTTGGAACAGACGTGAAATGTCAGTTTCATGCATGTGAGACAAACACGAGACAGAGATGATGGTGCTGTTAAAATGCATAAAATACAAGGAGCAGGCTGCAGGCAGACAGAGACGTGTGACGCTGGATTAAAAATATTATATTTTCAGAAAGATCCATTAATTAAAAAATCTAACCAACACATTTTTAATCCTGTGCCATGAATTATGTCATCTTACTCAGCCATGCACAACTGTGTTGTGTGAAACTTCGGTATCATTATTTCCACATTACAATAGAATACGCCATTCTCTGGCACACGTGAGGGACGAAGACCAAATGTCCAACAAACAACATGGAGCAAATGAACGTGTGCAGAGTTCTCACGTTTTGCTCTTCCGTTTCTGATATTTTGTCACCATGTCTTGTAAACTGTCACACACACACACACACACACACACCCCAAGAGAGAGAAAAGGACATGAGTGAGCTTCAAACCATAAAATCACACAAAAAGAAAAAAAAATGGCACTCAGAAATCTCTCCGTGTTGTGGAGTTGGACAGAAGGGCTCGGAGATGGAGAATTTCGGCCACTTTGAACCCAGTCTGAGAATAGCCCTATATTTCAGAAAGGAGATGTTTAGATACAAGTGTGTGTGTGTGTGTGTGTGTGTGTGTGTGTGTGTGTGTGTGTGTGTGTGTGTGGATTTCTTTGTACAGCCTCTCTCCCTGACATGCCATTTGCCCGGGAAAGAAAGCTGGGGATGTATAAGCCATCACTCTCCCCCTGTTTACTGCGGAGATACAGAGTTGTAGTGTACTCTCCCCCAGCTCGGGAGAAGCAGCCTCCTCGGTGTGACGCTAGACGAGAGGTATAAAGGAAAAACAACAATAAGAAAAAAATAAAACAAAGACAGGTGTGAGAACCAGGCTCCAGGGACACCATTAAGCCAGGTCGCCATCACAAACAAGAGGAGAGAAGACACAGCGCTGATAAAGAGCAGAAAGAGAGAAAGAAAACGCAGGCGACCACGTGAAGAACACGGCTGGAAGCGAGAGCATCTACTGAGGGTCTGGGGTTTTCAAAACAGGGCGTGTGCCTCCAGCACAAACTTCACATCTAAACACACAAATCATTGCCCAGTATTCAGTAGAACAGACACTAGATTTTTATTCATACGTAGACTTTTATTTTGTCCTGTAGGTTTCTAATGAGAACTTAGAGCCGTGTTAGTCGGAGATAAAATCCTAGCCAGAAGGGTGTACCTGTTGATGAGGTCATCATTATCATCACTCTCCATCTCGTCCTCAATGGCCGCCTGCAGATCGCCAATCCTCTTGAAGGCCAGCTTGAGGTCCGCCTGCAGACTCTGATTGGCAGCTTCCAAGCTCTCTATGTCCATTTCCTGCAGGAACAGGAAGTTCTTTTATTCCCCCATGCCCATCCATATAGGGGTCAGCTAAACGGTCACCAATCTCCAAGCACAGCTCCTGCGTCTACGTACCAGCTCATGCTTCTTGCGGCTGGCCTCCGCCTCCTTCTTGGCCAGCTCGCTCATCTCCTCCTTGGTGTCTCGGATCTGGCGCTGCATGCGTTTATTCTGCTCCTTTTCCCGGTTCTCACCGGCCACACGCTGATCTTTCTCCTCCGTCATCTTCTCCAGGTTCTCCTTCAGCCGTGCCACCAGGGTCTGCAGGGCAGGAGGGGTGGGGGAGGGGGGTATAAAAATGTGTGTTGAAATGTGCCATATTTTGTCAATTGTGATTTTTACACCCCAATCGAAATTTGTCCTCCGCTTTTAACCCATCTGTGCAGTCAGAACACACACACACACTAGTGATTACTAGGGGGCTGTGGATCACACGTGCCCAGAGCGGTGGGCAGCCCTAGCCCGGCGCCCGGGGAGCAGTTGGGGTTAGGTGCCTTGCTCAAGGACACCTCAGTCATGGCCTGTCTGGGAATCGAACCCACGACCCTCCGGTCACAAGTCCAGTTCCCTAACCGCCAGGCCATGACTGCCCCTAAGAGATATAGAAGAGCTCGTGGATCTTAGGAACAGAACGTTGGATTTAAGCAAGTGAACCAAAGATGGATTGATACAAGCTGTTCAAGCCAAGTCTCCGAGCGTCATGGGTTTGGAGGTGCAGGGAGGTCTTTGCACTAAAGGTGAGGCGATAGCTTGTGGGAGTGCTGCTGTTAATACAAGCTCACACGATTTCCACCTTCACCAAGGCACTCCAGGAAGTTCTGGAGTCCCCTTCACCCAAGCAGCCTCCTCTTCCTCACCTCCAGGCGTTTGACCTGGGTCCTCTCATACTCCAGCTTGGTCTCTAGCTCACGGATCTTGGCCTCCTGCCGGCTGACCAGGGACTTCTCCACCATGGACTGTTCCTGGAACTCCAACTGACTCTGCAGAGACTGGAGCTACAAGAAACATCACAAGTCAGGAGACGCCCCACACAGCAGACACTCTTCAGGTCAAGAGATACCAGACAATCTTCAGGTCAAGAGACACACAGACACACCAGACACTCATCAGGTCAGGAGACACAGACACAGTTCCCTGCTCTGGACCACGGTCCTGCCTGGTTTTACACACTGTAAACACTGTGATCTCTTTTTCAGAAGAGAAGATTTTTTAAATCCTATTCAATATTGTAAACAGCTTGCTCCTGGATTAATCTTTGATAAATTCCTGAATAATATTGGAGGCTTGTATTGGCCTATATCAGCACTCCATTTTACTCTCAGTCTCAGCAGGCAGAAATGAGAAATTTATTTGAAGCCACTCTTGTTTTTCATCCAAGCACCATGAATGGATTTTTCCCCAAGAGTAACTTTCAGATAAACAAATTTTCATCTTTGGCATTGCTTCATAGGCAAAGAGCACAGAGGTGCAGAGACTCCACAATTTGGGCATCCAAGGTAAGATCATTTCTCTCCTAACGACCGAAAAGAAGGAGACAATGAAGAGTGCAACACAAAGCAACAATCAGACGGCTGAAGAGCCACCTTCATCTACTCTTAAACGTCTTCTTCATGGAACCTTTGCAACAGACACATTCCCATTTCACCGTTATGATATGAAGGCTCCTGTCTATTTATTGCATACTTCTAATAATTCAGATTAAAAAGCAAGATTTGGAGCTCCCAGTTTGCTGTTTGCATGCAAAGTGAACCCTGCTCTTCCTGAGACACGCTAATCAGTGCAGGCCCACTAGCTTTAGATAAGGAGATCTGAAATCTTTAGGGCCATCTCATCCAGGCAAGGATGATCACTCAGTAGTGCCGAACACAGACTGAATGACCAGGAAGAAACTGACCAGGGCACCAGGCAAAGCACCAGGCAGTATACCAGGTGGGGGTACCTTGTCTTGAATCTCCTGCTTTTCTTTATTGGCCTCTTCCAGCTGGGCTTGGAGGTCACTGATCTGGGCCAGATCCCTAGCAGACTGAAATCAAAACACACACACACACAATCACATCATCTGTCAAGAGGTTCCTCGTTGACCTGTGATACAGTGAGAGTGGTTATAGCAGTGAGGGGGAGGGAGGAGGTGGGGCGACCTGAGCCACAGCTGCCTTGTGCTTCTTCATCAGTTCGTTCATGTCCTCCTGGTCCTCCTCCAGACGTGACTGCAGGTCGTTTCTCTCCCTCTGCAGACGGCTCAACTGCTCCTCCAGCTGCGAGACAAACGCAGAAAGGTACGTGAGTCCCACGGGACGTCCACGCGCAAGAGTCACATCGCATGGCGTGGTCTTGAGCATCCGTCTCTGCCTCGAGTCCCACAAGGCATCTGAATGGGCGGGCCTGTCTTCCTGGAGCGCTGGTCCACCGAGGACCCTCCCGAGACAGGAAGACTCATGCACTCACAACAAAAAAAACGACCTTCAAATTAAATAGACCTTCCCAAAAGACCAGAAAGACGGAGCCATAATTAAACACACTAATTAGCTGCTCCGTGCAGCCTGGCACCACCTCCCACAGGACTACAACTGTCATTTAAGTGCCATTATTACTTTTAATAAACAGGCCCTCTTGCAGACACACCATGGGCAAATTAATAAAGAAAAAAACCAAATCGACATACATTTATTAATAATGAACACGTCATATTGGATAAACATGAATATTTTATAGATTGCATAGAACAGTACATTTCTATTAGGAGACGGACACATTTTCTTTGATGAAACAGACATTTAGAAATATTTTAAACTGCAGTCTGCTTTATTCCTGCTCCTTTGTCATGGCCGAGTGATAAACGGTGAGCAGCATCCGAAAAGAAAACTGCATGGCGTGCTGCTAAGCTGAGAAGCTGAGCCTTAAACACCCAGAGAAAGACACCCAGCAAGCACCAGTAGCGCTTTAACGGCCGTGGTCCTGCCATTTTGTAGTAAGAAACAGAGCGGGCCTGAACACAGTAATTATACGGAGTAATTGCATGTTGTTGGCCAAGGCAGAGACAAGGAGATTAGATGCTTTAACTGTAGTCTGCCCCTCACCCATACCCACACACAATAACACACAATAACCCTTTGCAAAACGCTTTTGCTTATCGGAGCACCTGCACGTGTGCCGGAGAATAAAGGACGACCCGGATGTACTGCAGCACACTCTACAGAACTAACTGGGTTGGGGGGGGGGCTCCTACAGCTCCTACTGTTAAACTATGCAGTGCATTTGAAGTAACTGAATGAGGTTATGAGTTTGGGCTCATTGTGTAAATGCAGTAACCAAAACAGGGTGGGTTGGGGGTGTCGGGGTGAGAGAGCAAGCATGTCCTTCAGGTTACAGATTCATACTGACTAGTGCTTTGTGTTTTTCAGGGTCGGCCAACGTGTGTGGAAGGTGAATGAACACTCTGTCGATAGTCGTCACTTTGCGCGGATAATAAATTCCCTCTGGCCCGCTGAAAACACAGCAAGTCAAATCAATTTGGGAGACATCTGCGCTTTTCTAATGGAACAGAATTCCAAATGTAGACCTTCGCCTTCTGTGGGTCGGAGCGCCGGGGCTTGAGCCGTGGCTCGCACACAGACTTACAAAAATGACAGGGCCTTGTTTTCAAAGGGAAGCAGCACAGAGCAAGTGTGAATATATTATGTGCGAGTGTAATTCGAAATACAAAAAGCTTTTCATGCTGAGAACAGGGCGTCATTAGGATAGGATCAGAACCACATTGGTGACACGCTGGACTCTGGGTATCCCCATGTCACAGCGCTCTGGGTGGGTGGCAGTTTAATCTAGCAGCCTTCACAGAGAGGCACAGAGAAACGAGGAAAGACGAGCTGTAATGAGAGGAAAGAGAAGGAGAGAGAGGGAGAGGGAGAGAGAGAGGTGGGGAGAGCGAGACAGAGTGAAGGAGAGCAAGAGAGAGAAAGAGAGAGAGGGAAGGAGAGAGAGAGAGAGAGAAAGAGAGAAGGAGAGAGTAGGTCCACTCACAGCCATCTTAGCCTTGGCGATGTCCTCCATCTGGATATGCAGGTCCTCAATCTCAAGCTCCATGGACTTGCGAGCTTTCACAGCAGCTGCGCAGGTGAACTCTGATTCCTCCAGCTGCACACACACACACACACACACACACACACACACACACACACACACCATCACTGTCAAAGCTCTCCCCTGGCTGCCCTCCATCCAGCGTTCATAAACGCAGCCAGAGCCCTCCTGCACTCCTGCAGGGTCGGTACTCCAGCTGGGCCCACAGCGCCCCCACCTGGTTCTTCAGCTGGGAGATCTCCCTCTTGCTCGGGGCACTGCTCTTCAGGTGGTCCAGCATGATCTGGGCGTCGGCCAACAGCACCTTGGTGCGCTTCAGGTCCTTCTTCAGACGCCTCTCCGCCTCCACGTCTCTGTGGCTGACCTGGGGCGGAGAATGTGGAGTAGGGGGCTTAGGGTTTAGGGCTTAGGGTTTAGGGCTTTCTATGGAGCCATAACACGCTTCCATGTCAAACATGGTCTCTGTAGATATACAGATGATGTGAATACCAGTGTGCTGAATGTGACTGTGAGAAACATGGTTAGGCTGGTTAGGTTACGTTAGGGGTTAGGGGTTAGGTAGAGGCAGCGTGTGCGCAAGTAGGTCACATTTAGTCATGGTGGTTATTTTGTGTAGTTAGAAGTGTGTTATGGGCTAGGCAGGATGTGGGTTAGCTTGGTTATGTTGTGTTCTAATAGGTGTAAAGTCATTGTTGGGGATTAGTTGCTTACCCAGGCTCAATGTGATCAGAGTCACTACGGTTATATTGTGTATTAGAGATTAGATGATTAGTTGTAGTCTTGGCGGAGGCTAGTATATTGTTAAATATGTTAAGTGCGTCTGGGTTAAGTACGTCTGGGTTAAGTACGTCTGGGTTAAGTACGTCTGGGTTAAGTACGTCTGAGTAAGTGTTTGGTACCTGGTCCTGAGCACTCAGTAGTTTAGTCTCCAGCTCTCTCCTGTCTCTCAGAACCTTCTGCTTATCGTCATACTCTTCCTCCAACTGCACCTCCATCTGCTTTAGCTGTGGGTGCAACACACACACACACACACACACACACACACACACACACACACACACACAGAGTCTCAGAAGGAGGCTTTTGCAGTGGGACTCAGAACCCACATGGCTGGAATGGAAAGGCCTGAGAGGCTGATGAAAGCAGGAGGTTGGAGTTGAGGGCGTGGTTCTGACGGGCTCACCTTCTTACTGCACGACTGTCTGATCTCCTCCACCTCTTCATCTTTGCTCTCAATCTCTTTGGAGTGCGTCTGCCGCAGCCTCTCCATCTCCATCTCCAGACGCAGTTTAGCCTGCCACACACACACACACACACGCACACGTCTATATTTTTTATCCTGTATTTTAAAGTTGAATAAACATGCCCAATAGAGTGTGTGTATCCCATACATTTTTTCCTTCCAATGCCTGAAACCAATTCATATTTTTTATTTTAAAAAATGTTCTAATAATCTCTGTATTTATAAGTGTTATTAATCTAGCCATCCAGTGGGGCTCCTTGTCCTCTAACCATCCAGGGTCTATTTCAGGTCTATTCAGGTCTATTACTACAGTCTCACCTGCTCCAGCATCTGAATAGTTCCAGCCTGCTCGTCAAGCTCCTCCTCCTGATCTTTGACCTTTGCCTCAAGGTCACGGAGCTGCTTCTTAAGCTTGGCTAGTGAGGCCTCGTCCTTTGACTCCTGGGAGGAGAGATCATGTAGCTCCGCCTCCAGCTGCTCCACCTTCACGTTCAGCCCACACAACTCCATCTCCTTATCCTGGATACACACACACACACACACACACACACACACACACACACACACACACACACACACACACACACACACACACAACTCCATCTCCTTATCCTGCAGGGTAACCAGGGAACATGTGAGTCTCTCTCACACACACACACACACACACACACACACACACACACACAAACTCCATCTCCTTATCCTGCAGGGTGACCAGGGGAACATGTGAGTCTCTCTCTCTCTCTCACACACACACACACACACACACCTCCATCTCCTTATCCTGCAGGGTGACCAGGGGAACATGCGAGTCTCTCTCACACACACACACACACACACACACACACACACACACACACACACACACACACACACACATACACACACACACACACACACACCTCCATCTCCTTATCCTGCAGGGTGACCAGGGGAACATGTGAGTCTCTCTCACACACACACACACACACACACACACATACACATACACACACACCTCCATCTCCTTATCCTGCAGGGTGACCAGGGGAACATGTGAGTCTCTCTCTCACACACACACACACACACACACACACACACACACACACACACACACACACACACACACACACACACACACACACACACCTCCATCTCCTTATCCTGCAGGGTGACCAGGGGAACACGTGAGTCTCACACACACACACACACACACACGCACGCACGCACACACAACAGTGTTCGTATTCTGCAGGTTCACCAAAGGAAACAGATCACACACATGCACGCACAAACGTGCGAACACACACGTACTACCGCAAGTTTCTTATGCAGAAAGGTGACCAGGAGAACACGCGAGTCTCTCTCTCTCTCTCTCGCTCTCTCTCTCTCTCTCTCTCTCTCTCTCTCTCTCTCTCTCGCACACATGAACACACACGCTCTCACACACGCCCTTGTACACATGCGCTCACACACAAAATGCTTGTTATTCTGCAGGTTCACCAAAGGGAACATGTGAGACATACACACACACACACACACACACACACACAGCTTCTTATACTGCAAGCTAACAGACGAGCAGGTGACACACACATACAGCTCCTTATCCTACAAGGTGACAAGAGGAACAGTCTCTCTCTCTCTCTCACCCACAAACAAAGACACGCACGCACGCACGCACGCACGCACGCACGCACGCACGCACGCACGCACGCACGCACGCACAAACACACAAACACACACACACACACACACACACACACACACACACACACACACACACACACACACACACACACACACACACACACACACCTTACCTGCAGCTGCTGCCTGAGTGTAAATATTTCTCCGGTCATCATGTCTCGTTCTCTGGCTAGCTTCTCACGCTGAGTCCTCTCTCTCTGCACCTCGTCCTGAGACTGGTTCTGCTCCACATCAAACCTGAGACACACACACACAGCCTTTAAATGCCCAGGCCTTCATACGTATACAAACACACACAGCTCTATATACATCCATACAAACACCCATGTACATGTACAAACACACACCCATGATTATACACACACACACACACACACACCAATATACAAACATACATACATACCTCAATGTACAACCATACAAACACACATGTTCAGCAAACCTTAATTACCAATCACACACACTAACACACAGAGCACCAGACCATCAATCCCTTACTCACAAAAGCAACACAAAATCTGTTTCCCCAACTGATAAACATTTGCCAGTATATTGTGTATCAACATGCAAGCACACACGCGCGCACACACACACACACACACACACACACACACACACACACACACACACACACACACACACCTGTGCGCACACACACACATGCAAGAACACACACACTTGCACGTACACTCACACACAAACCTTACTCCTAATTACCACTGAGCCATCTTGTACATGCATAAACACAGCATGTATTCTCTTGACAAGCACTTGTGAAGGGGGCCTCAGTAGCCCCCCCGGAAGCTTCCGGAGAGACTGCGCTCTCCTCTGCTAAAGCATCGCTCGGCGGTCGCCCTCCCGTCTCCCTCATTACCAGCGCTCGCTTCTGGAACGGACGGCGGGCCGCTAACACGCAGCCGCCCGGTAATCAGATTCACACGGACAAGCTCTGTTGTGTGGGAAGGACTCTCGAGACACTCGTCCATGCCCTGGAGTAATGTCGCCTCCGCTCCGAGCCCCGCACGCCGCCCGAGGAGGGAGAGCTCTTAGGAGGGTCCTCCGCTGGCCAGAGCCCCACACACACACACACGTACGTCTTATCCAATCACGTAGCATCCAGCTCATCGGATCACCCCAGCACTTGACCACGGCGAGTATAGGCGCTAGTGTACTAGTTGGAGAGCTTCAGGGAAGCATACAGCATCAGAGCCATAGTGCACGCATTACTGTTCACAATGATACAGCATCATAGCCATAGTGCACGCATTACTGTTCACAATGATTATTTCATACAAATCCCTCAACTTGGGAGCCTTTAGACATTCTGGAACTTTCACTCACATACACACGATCAGATGTGTCTGAGTGTGTATACAAGTGCATTTTATGTATAGACACAAATGAAAACACATCCAGAGAGAGTGAGTGAGCGGTGTGTGAGGTGAGTGAGCGGTGGGTGAGGTGAGTGAGCGGTGCGTGAGGTGAGGGAGCGGTGCGTGAGGCGAGGGAGCGGTGCGTGAGGCGAGGGAGCGGTGCGTGAGGCGAGGGAGCGGTGTGTGTGACGAGTGAGCGGTGTGTGAGGTGAGTGAGCGGTGTGTGAGGTGAGTGAGCGGTGCGTGAGGTGAGTGAGCGGTGCGTGAGGCGAGTGAGCGGTGCGTGAGGCGAGTGAGCGGTGCGTGAGGCGAGTGAGCGGTGTGTGAGGCGAGTGAGCGGTGCGTGAGGCGAGTGAGCGGTGTGTGAGGTGAGTGAGCGGTGCGTGAGGTGAGCGTGAGGCGAGTGAGCGGTGCGTGAGGCGAGTGAGCGGTGTGTGAGGCGAGTGAGCGGTGTGTGAGGTGAGTGAGCGGTGCGTGAGGTGAGTGAGCGGTGCGTGAGGCGAGTGAGCGGTGCGTGAGGTGAGTGTGAGGCGAGTGAGCGGTGCGTGAGGCGAGTGAGCGGGTGAGGCGACGGTGAGCGGTGTGTGAGTGTGAGGCTGTGTGTGAGGTGAGTGAGCGGTGCGTGAGGTGCGTTGGTGAGGTGAGTGAGCGGTGCGTGAGGCGAGTGAGCGGTGCGTGAGGCGAGTGAGCGGTGCGTGAGGCGATTGTGCGGTGAGTGAGGCGAGTGAGCGGTGCGTGAGGCGAGTGAGCGGTGCGTGGTGAGCTGACGTGAGCGGTGCGTGAGGCGAGTGAGCGGTGCGAGTGAGCGTGATGAGTGAGCGGTGTGTGAGGTGAGTGAGCGGTGCGTGAGGTGAGGTGTGAGGCGAGGTGAGCGGTGCGTGAGGCGATGTGAGCGGTGCGTGAGGTGAGTGTGAGGCGAGTGAGCGGTGCGAGTGAGGCGAGGTGAGCGGTGCGTGAGGCGAGTGAGCGGGTGCGTGAGGCGAGTGACTGTGACGTGAGCGGTGTGTGAGGCGAGTGAGCGGTGTGTGTGAGGCGAGTGAGCGGTGCGTGAGGCGAGTGTGAGCGGTGGTGTGAGCGGTGCGTGAGGCGATTGAGCGGTGTGTGAGGTGAGTGTGAGGTGAGTGTGAGGCGAGTGAGCGTGGTGCGTGAGGCGAGGTGAGCGGTGTGTGAGGTGAGTGAGCGGTGCGTGAGGTGAGTGAGCGGTGCGTGAGGTGAGTGTGAGGCGAGTGAGCGGTGCGTGAGGCGAAGTGAGCGGTGCGTGAGGCGGAGCGAGTGAGCGGTGCGTGAGGCGAGTGAGCGGTGTGTGAGGTGAGTGAGCGGTGCGTGAGGTGAGTGAGCAGTGCGTGAGGTGAGTGTGAGGCGAAGTGAGCGGTGCGTGAGGCGAGTGAGCGGTGCGTGAGGGCGAGTGAGCGGTGCGTGAGGTGAGGTGAGTGAGCGGTGCGTGAGGTGAGTGAGCGGTGCGTGAGGTGAGTGTGAGCGCTAGTGAGCGGTGCGTGAGGTGAGTGAGCGGTGCGTGAGGCGAGTGAGCGGTGCTGTGTGTGAGGCGTGTGAGCGGTGGTGTGAGGCGAGTGAGCGGTGCGTGAGGTGATGTGAGCGGTGCGGTGAGTGTGAGGCGAGTGAGCGGTGTGATGCGTGAGGAGCGAGTGTGAGGCGAGTGAGCGGTGCGTGAGCGGTGAGCGGTGCGTGAGGTGAGTGAGCGGTGCGTGAGGCGAGTGAGCTGTGCGTGAGGCGAGTGAGCGGTGCGTGAGGCGAGTGAGCGGTGCGTGAGGCGAGTGAGCGGTGCGTGAGGCGAGTGAGCGGTGCGTGAGGTGAGTGAGCGGTGCGTGAGGCGAGTGAGCGGTGCGTGAGGTGAGTGTGAGGCGAGTGAGCGGTGCGTGAGGCGAGTGAGCGGTGCGTGAGGTGAGTGTGAGGCGAGTGAGCGGTGCGTGAGGCGAGTGAGCGGTGCGTGAGGCGAGTGAGCGGTGTGTGAGGTGAGTGTGAGGCGAGTGAGCGGTGTGTGAGTGTGAGGTGTGTGTGAGGCGAGTGAGCGGTGTGTGAGGCGAGTGAGCGGTGTGTGAGGTGAGTGAGCGGTGTGTGAGGCGAGTGAGCGGTGCGTGAGGCGAGTGAGCGGTGCGTGAGGCGAGTGAGCGGTGTGTGAGGTGAGTGAGCGGTGTGTGAGGTGAGTGAGCGGTGTGTGAGGTGAGTGAGCGGTGTGTGTGACGAGTGAACGGTGTGTGAGGCGAGTGAGCGGTGTGTGAGGCGAGTGAGCGGTGTGTGAGGCGAGTGAGCGGTGCGTGAGGCGAGTGAGCGGTGTGTGAGGTGAGTGTGAGGCGAGTGAGCGGTGTGTGAGTGTGAGGTGTGTGTGAGGCGAGTGAGCGGTGCGTGAGGCGAGTGAGCGGTGTGTGAGGTGAGTGAGCGGTGCGTGAGGCGAGTGAGCGGTGTGTGAGGCGAGTGAGCGGTGTGTGTGAGGTGAGTGAGCGGTGCGTGAGGCGAGTGAGCGGTGTGTGAGGTGAGTGAGCGGTGCGTGAGGTGAGTGAGCGGTGCGTGAGGTGAGTGAGCGGTGTGTGAGGCGAGTGAGCGGTGCGTGAGGCGAGTGAGCGGTGTGTGAGGTGAGTGAGCGGAGTGTGAGGCGAGTGAGCGGTGCGTGAGGCGAGTGAGCGGTGCGTGAGGCGAGTGAGCGGTGCGTGAGGCGAGTGAGCGGTGTGTGAGGTGAGTGAGTGGTGTGTGTGACGAGTGAGCGGTGTGTGAGGTGAGTGAGCGGTGTGTGAGGCGAGTGAGCGGTGTGTGAGGCGAGTGAGCGGTGTGTGAGGCGAGTGAGCGGTGTGTGAGGCGAGTGAGCGGTGCGTGAGGCGAGTGAGCGGTGTGTGAGGCGAGTGAGCGGTGTGTGAGGCGAGTGAGCGGTGTGTGAGGTGAGTGAGCGGTGTGTGTGACGAGTCTTCACTCACTTCCTCTGCTTCTTCTCCAGCTCGTGGTTGCGACTCTGTTCTCCCTCCAGGTGCAGCTTGGTGTCCTGGAGCTCAGCCAGTGTCCTCTGGCTCCTCTTCTTGGCCTGCTGCAGTGCACGCTGGGTCTCCTCATGATCGGCCTGCAGGTCGGCCAGCTGCAGGACACACAGAGGGGCTCAGCGACGCAGACGCTCTGATACAGCGTAAACACTTTCCAGGGGACGTGAGGTCCCCCCCCTGGGGTCAACCAGATTATGAAAATTAAGTTGATTTGAGAAAATGGATAAAGAAAAATGGATGAAGAAAAATGGATGGCACATGTACAGGTGATGCTCATCTGTGTCTATGTGTATGTGTGTGGTGGCAAGGGTGGATACACATGTGTACATGTGTGTGTGTGTGTGTGTGTGTGTGTGTGTAGCAGGGGTGCATGTGTGTGTGTATGTGTGGCTGGGGTGCCTCTGTGTGCCCGCACGTTTGGGGGGTGTGTGTGTATGCATGTGTGCAGGGGTACGTGTGCATGTGTGAGTGTGTATGTGCGCGGGGGAGCGTGTGTGTGTGTGTGTGTGTGTGTGTGTGTGTGGGTGTGGGGGGGGGGGGGGTGCGCGTGTGTGTGCAGGGGTGCGCGAGTGTGTATGTATGTGTGTATATGTGCAGGGGTGCGTGTGTGAGTGTGTGTGTGTGTGTGTGTGTGTGTGCGCGAGTGTGTAGTTATGTGTGTGTATATATGTGCGGGGGTGTTTGTGTGTGTGTGTGTGTGTGTGTGCGTGCGCGGGGGTGCACGAGTGTGTATGTATGTGTGTGTATATGTGCGGGTGTGTGTGTGTGTGTGTGTGTGTGTGTGTGTGTGTGTGTGAGAGTGTGTGTGTGTGTGTGTGTGTGTATGTATATGTGCGGGGGTGTGTGTGTGTGTGTGTGTGTGTGTGTGTGTGTGTGTGTGTGTGTGTGTGTGTGTGTGTGTGTGTGTGTGTGTGAGGTGTGTGTGTGTATGTGCGGTGTGTGTGTGTGTGTGTGTGTGTGTGTGTGTGTGTGTGTGTGTGTGTGTGTGTGTATGTGCGGGTGTGTGTGTGTGTGTGTGTGTGTCCTACCTTCCTCTCCAGGTGCCTCTTGCTCTGCTGCTCCGTGTCCAGCTTGTCATCAAACTCCTGCTGAAGCTTCTTCTTTGTAAAGTCCATCTCTCTGATGGCTCGATCATACTTCAGCTTCCACTCGCCACCTGAAACACACACACACACACACACACACACACATCATAGATGACAATCAGTGATGATAAAGCTACTCAACGCTTTTTATACAAATGTAACATTAAACACAACAGTTAAACCCAGAATCAGGCCAGATTATAGTCCTCTGCATCACCTCTACTGTCATCAATTCAGTGACTCAGCAACAAGGAACAAGGCTTCTCTAGAGTGAACAGGACTTCTCTAGAGTGAACAGGGCTTCTCTAGAGTGAACAGGGCTTCTCTAGAGGGAACAGGGCTTCTCTAGAGTGAACAGGGCTTCTCTAGAGTGAACAGGGCTTCTCTAGAGTGAACAGGACTTCTCTAGAGTGAACAGGGCTTCTCTAGAGGGAACAGGACTTCTCTAGAGTGAACAGGGCTTCTCTACAGTGAACAGGGCTTCTCTAGAGGGAACAGGGCTTCTCTAGAGTGAACAGGGCTTCTCTAGAGGGAACAGGACTTCTCTAGAGTGAACAGGGCTTCTCTAGAGTGAACAGGACTTCTCTAGAGTGAACAGGGCTTCTCTAGAGTGAACAGGGAAAAGCGGAAGTGCAGAGTTGCAGAATTAAAGTAGATGACAGCAGCCAGTCTTGAGTCTCTTGCATCTGCATTTCCAAGACACGTTCTACATGCTCAACGTACTTAACGATCAACTTCACCCAAAAGTGCCAAGGTTGCTAATAGTGAATTAAAGTTTGTTAGCACAAGTGTCTACACTGTAGCCTTCACGCAGCAAACGCATTGATGCTCACAATTCGCCTTCTGCCATCCGAGTCGTTCTGAGGGACGCGTAAATGAATTATTTACCAGCGTCATCGTCGTCGTGATCCATCTCTCCATTGAGCTCCGATGCTCTGATAAGCCGTGCCTCCATCACCTCCATCTCCATGGAGTCCATCTGCTTCTTCATTGCCTCATACTTTGCCTGGATTCAGGACAGGAATATGCAGTTCGTCAAGGCGCTAAATAACAGAGTAACGCTCCCTCACACCCCAAGCTTGTAACATTTCATTAACATTTCAATGTTTTGCAGAAGCAATTTCGGTGGCATTATACGATATTACAGCACGTGTTAGGTTAGACTTATTGCTGTTGACATGGGGTGGCATACTCTGGAAAGTCAGACTTCAGATTCAATACTTTATTGTCTTAACAGTCCCTGACCAAGAGCAGTTTAATAATTTATAAATGACTACACATTTGCTAAAGCCATAGAAAGACAAGAACATTCAAATGTATTCAAATTGTAGAGTGGAGTTTAACAGTCATGAAACCAAAATGTTCTACATAAAAATACTCTCTAACCTTTTACCAGAAGGGAGAGGTTTAGAAGTACTGTGCTTTTCTGGGCCGTTTTCATATATCTTTAGTGATGCCTCCCTCGACCCAGAGACAACAGATGGAAGTTCAAAACGGTGTGCACCACCTTCTCTAGCTGTTCTCGCTCATATGCTGTTGTATTGCCACACCAAACGCATACTGAAAAGGACAGCACGGTTCCTCTATAGGTTTGGAAAGAGGACATGCCATACCTCCCTGAGCCGTCTCAGAAAGAAAAGCTTTACATGAACAGCTATGGTGTCTTCTTTAGAGTCTTGCTGATGGCCGTCCAGAGGAACTTAAGAATCAAGCCTCTTCCCCCTGACCATTACTGTCTAACTACCATTTTCACTGTTTTATTGATATTAAGGTTTACAGTATTCATCCTACTCCATTAAATATTCAACCCTGTATGCTGTTTTGACATCATCACATATCAGCCCTACTAATTGTCTGAAAGAGTGAGTTAGATATACAGTTGCTGGTATACAGAGTATAGCAACTGAGACTAAACACAGCCAGTATTAACAAGGCACGGAATCCACACGATTTAGCTTTAACAACCTGCTGAACTAAACTGACCTGAATTGTAATCTAACAACAATATACTGAACTGTAATCTAAAAAAACAGAATACGTGCATATGTATGTGGTGACCTCCAAGTGTTGCAAAACAGAATGTAAACACACACTGCATCTAAGCCAGGGGTGCTCATTACGTCGATCGCGATCGACCGGTCGATCGCGAAGGAAGTGTCGGTCGATCGCGAAGGAATGTGCGTAGATCGCGTCACATAAAATAGTAGTAGATGAATCGCACATCTGCACTGATGGTATTTTGATTGACATTCACGGTAGCCAATCTGCAATCCACTCAACAAATTACGTTCGCCACCCCCCCCCGCTTTTTTTCTAACGACCCATATTTTGTCCCTGATTTTTCCCGCGACCCAGCCTACTAAAAAATATATATACAGTATACTTGGTCGCGAGCGTAAGATGTTGACGGGGGCGGCGAACGTAAGTTGTTGACGGAGTTTAACTATTATATCGCGATCGATCGCCAAGTATTAACGCCTCCGCCGTTCACGCAGTCGCGCCCTATAAATTTAATTTATTAAATATATTAACATTTATTTTTTAGCGACCCTTTTTTTTTGCCTCGCGACCCATAGTTTGAAAAACCCTGTTATAAGTAGCTCGCAAGCTGAAAACTGTGGGCACCCCTGATCTAAGCCAATCACTACTGACCGAGCCGATCACTATTTTGCCTTTCACACACCACAGTCAGGCACTTCTCTGGGGTTCTGCGTTGACTGAGGGTCACAGTGCATTTCTTCAGTCCTGTCCTGTCCCCGTCCCCCCCACCCCCCCTCCCCACCGTAAATGCCTGTAGGTGGAGCTAGCGAGCCGAGGGACTGGGGATGTCCGTTACCTGCATCTCCTTTGTGTCCTTCTCCAGACGCAGCCTCTCTGAAGTCTCCGCCTCCAGCAGCTGGGACGCCGACTCGCCAGCGTTCCTCTCGTCGGTGAGCTCCGTCGACAGCTCGGAGACCTGGCAGGGGCAGAGCGAACGCGCTGGCACATCACAACAAAGCTCTCCCACCCGGTCCTCACCACACCCCTTCGCTCCTTCTCACAACTCCGGCAAAATGAGTGTCCTCGCTGAGCACACATCTGGACGAAAGAAGAGCTGAAAACCTCGCTGACGAAGCTTCTTGCGGTGTCGACTATAAGACTACAAAACATCAAGCTATGAAGATACAAGACCCATTAACCCAGTTTTAAGAGGAGCACCTGGGCACTAGTGGTGTGTCACACGTACCCTGCTGTCCAGACGGTCTAACCCTGCTGTCCAGACGGTCTAACCCTGCTGTCCAGACGGTCTAACCCTGCTGTCCAGACGGTCTAACCCTGCTGTCCAGACGGTCTAACCCTGCTCTCCAGACAGTCTAACCCTGCTCTCCAGACGGTCTGTGTTCACTTACCCTGCTCTCCAGACGGTCCGTGTTCAGTCGGAGCTCATTCCTCTCCTTCTCCACCTTTTCAAGCTTGGCTTTCAGTTGCTGGATCTCCTCCTGCATTTCCATAAAGCTCATGTCACAACTCATGCCAAGTTGGCCGAGGACCATACGGCTGTGGACGCAGCATGCAAAGAAGCCGCACGGGACCTTTGACCTTTCTCCAGTCTCAGGCAGAGCTATTCACTTTGACAGATCAGCCCGAGCGGATCAAAGCCAACCGTCTGCCTGCCTTCTTCTCTACTTATGACATCATGCCAAATGGTTGCTGCTGGATTGTTTTGACACCCCCCCCCCCCCCTCAGAGGAGCACGCCCATGGGGAGGTCTGCTAACTCTGTTGCCTACCCATGGATGTTCAAGCCCAAGCAGTTTTGAGCCTGGGATCAGGATTGGGATTGGGATTAGGACTGGGATTGGAACGCTGGGACAGACGCTCTCATCCTGACTTTACGTGAAAGCATGCGAGTAGTGTATCTAAATCTCAGCGTCTTTCCGGTCTATACCACCGCTAAAGGCTCCGGCAGGCGGGTAGCTTGAAAGAAGCTTCAGAGAGGCCCACCGGTGTGGAGAGTGATGATAGTGCAAGGAATGATAATGGAGACCGACGGATGAAAAATGACTGTGACAGGAATGCGGGAAGACAGACAAGCAAGCAGACAGGAAAGCAAGCAGACAGACAAACTCACGTCCTTGCCGCGAATCTGCTCCTCGGTGAGCTGCACTTCAACAAGAGGTCGCACCGTGGTGAAGAGCTTCCACCAAGGCCAGCCCTTCACACCACGGTTCTTCTTGATGTTCTTCTGGATGCAGCGGATGGCCAGGTCTTGGACCTGCTCGGCAGAGAGAGAGCAGTGAGATGTGAGATGTGTGGAGAGAGAGCAGTGAGATGTGAGATGTGCGGAGAGAGAGCAGTGAGATGTGCGGGGAGAGAACAGTGAGATGTGCGGGGAGAGAGCAGTGAGATGTGAGATGTGCGGAGAGAGAGCAGTGAGATGTGCGGGGAGAGAGCAGTGAGATGTGAGATGGCGGGGAGAGAGCAGTGAGATGTGAGATGTGCGGGGAGAGAGCAGTGAGATGTGCGGAGAGAGAGCCGTGAGATGTGCGGGGAGAGAACAGTGAGATGTGCGGGGAGAGAGCAGTGAGATGTGAGATGTGCGGGGAGAGAGCCGTGAGATGTGCGGGGAGAGAACAGTGAGATGTGCGGGGAGAGAGCAGTGAGATGTGAGATGTGCGGGGAGAGAGCCGTGAGATGTGCGGGGAGAGAACAGTGAGATGTGCGGGGAGAGAGCAGTGAGATGTGAGATGTGCGGGGAGAGAGCCGTGAGATGTGTGGGGAGAGAGCCGTGAGATGTGAGATGTTCGGGGAGAGAGCAGTGAGATGTGCGGGGAGAGAACAGTGAGATGTGCGGGGAGAGAGCCGTGAGATGTGAGATGTGCGGAGAGAGAGCCGTGAGATGTGCGGGGAGAGAACAGTGAGATGTGCGGGGAGAGAGCAGTGAGATGTGCGGGGAGAGAGCAGTGAGATGTGAGATGTGCGGGGAGAGAGCAGTGAGATGTGCGGGGAGAGAACAGTGAGATGTGCGGAGAGAGAGCCGTGAGATGTGCGGGGAGAGAACAGTGAGATGTGCGGGGAGAGAGCCGTGAGATGTGAGATGTGCGGGGAGAGAGCCGTGAGATGTGCGGGGAGAGAGCCGTGAGATGTGCGGGGAGAGAGCCGTGAGATGTGCGGGGAGAGAGCCGTGAGATGTGCGGGGAGAGAGCCGTGAGATGTGCGGGGAGAGAGCCGTGAGATGTGCGGGGAGAGAGCCGTGAGATGTGCGGGGAGAGAGCCGTGAGATGTGCGGGGAGAGAACAGTGAGATGTGCGGGGAGAGAGCAGTGAGATGTGAGATGTGCGGAGAGAGAGCAGTGAGATGTGAGATGTGCGGGGAGAGAGCAGTGAGATGTGAGATGTGCGGGGAGAGAGCAGTGAGATGTGCGGGGAGAGAGCAGTGAGATGTGAGATGTGCGGAGAGAGAGCCGTGAGATGTGAGATGTGCGGGGAGAGAGCCGTGAGATGTGCGGGGAGAGAGCCGTGAGATGTGCGGAGAGAGAGCCGTGAGATGTGCGGGGAGAGAGCCGTGAGATGTGCGGGGAGAGAGCCGTGAGATGTGCGGGGAGAGAGCCGTGAGATGTGCGGGGAGAGAGCCGTGAGATGTGCGGGGAGAGAGCCGTGAGATGTGCGGGGAGAGAACAGTGAGATGTGCGGGGAGAGAGCTGATGGCCAAAAGCTACAAAATCACAAACTGTTTACAGAACAGGATAGAGAGAAGGCTACACTGTATATACTCAGCAGTATGTACCATGGATATAGATGACTCAAGAAAGGTTATAACATGCAGGTCCTTTTTGAAAACAAATTGTATTTGACCAGTACAGTGCAAGACTAGACCTTTTACAACTGTAAAACTAAAAACCAAAAGCAATGAAAAATATAAGGTTTGCACTTTTGGGTGTTCTGTGTATTTGTTGGGTTGTCTGTGTTTTTCAGTCCACACTGAGAACTGGCAGACAAAATCCATCATCTTTTCAGGCAGAAAACAAAGGCTGGAAGCTCTTCTGATTAATTAAATCAAAAACAAGTGTGTCTTGGCAGACAGCAAATGACTCTGCCCCATTTACATGCTAGTTGTGCTCAGGCATCTCTAGAAGGAAACGGTTTCATGAATACCCAATTAAAGCACACTGCTCAGTGTCAAGAGGATATTGTCCCAAAGACGGCCCCTTTGGCCAGTTACAATTTGTCATGGCATGAAAAGCTGGTGTCAATTTAATTAAATTTTTTTTTTTTACACAACTTACAGCCACCTCCACCTCCACCCACACATAACGCACAAAGCCAACAGCAACCCAAGGAGGTCAGGTAACAGACTACGGCAAGACGAAAGATGTCCAGCCGGCCGGCAGCAGGACATGCTCAGAGGGGCAATTTCAAATCGTGGGGGTGGGCGTGGTGGTCCGAGAGATAGATGCTCCAACATGTACTGGGGCTGTGATGGCCACCACCTGCTCCTGCTGATCACCACACGGTGACTTCATCGGGTCTCCGACACACTCCTGTCTAAGCATGTACATTCACCGGCAAACGTGGGCGTAAACAGCTCAGAGCCGTCAACGGATCTCGGGGTTCACGGAAAACGGCATCCCCACCCCATGAAAGAGAGAGAGTGGGAGAGGGCAGAGACAAGCAGGCCAGCCACTGGCCCTGTGAGGAAGGAGCGTCTGGAGAGTCACTAATGCATCAGGCTTCAAAGAAGCACAAGACGTCTTCATAAATCTCACCAGAAGATTCTTATTGTTAACTGGATACAAAAACAGAAAGAGGAATGTCAAGAAAAACAATTACAGCTGCAGCATTAACAGAAATGAATTAAATTTCAAATCACAAATTTTGGTTTCCAAATCAGGTCCTGGCTTTTGGACATGGAGAAAGGAATTTGTATCTTGAGTATTTTTTTCCACCGTTGTTTTGGACTTAGGGAGCAAGTGACACAGCCAGTGCTCCCTCCGCTGGCCACAGAGAAATGCTCACAATGGAAACGTACACAGACAAATTGAAATTCTTGGTTGTTGTGGAAGAAGATATTGGCATACACCTAAAAAAGGTTGAAAAAAATTCACCAGCCTATAAAAATGAAGTTGCCCTTGGCTTGCTCACTGGGGGCTAGGACTCGGCACCTGTAAAGCTGCTTTGTGACAACAACTGTTGTAAAAAGCGCTATATAAATAAAACTTGATTGATTGATTGAAGTTTGGTGGAAACGTGTTTGGTCTTTACTAAATTCTAAATAACCACCAAACTGCAAGTAAACTAATATGACTTAAACCAACAAAAATGGAACAAAAATGTAAAACTGAAATAGAAAATTTAAAAAAAAGAAATGGACAGGTTAAAGCTGTAATATCTTTGTCTCAACTTTAAGGGCGACCATCGCTAGTGTCCATCAGAAGAGCCCCGAATCTCATCCATGACTTATTCAAGAAAGTAAAGCTGAAGATGGGTGCAAAAAATAAAATTACAGCACAGAAGACGACAGGAGGACCGCGAGGGGGTTGAGAGTGTGCACCGGTGTCGTCTGAGTGCCTAGACTCTGGGGAAAGAGCTCACTCAGGTGTCTCCATATTAGCTGGAAGGTGCACCCAAGCAAGCAGACTAAGGACATCGCGCAGACACACTGATCGTCAGGTTGAGGAAAACTTAGCTGCTAATTGGACTGTCCAACTCCACGGTTGGCCCTTACTTTGCACAATAAGTCACAGAGTTTGAAAATTAGAGAAATAAAATAAATGGAGGCCTTTTACCACATAAAAGGCTGAAATACGCTAACTCTTCGCTAACTCTGCGCTAACTCCTTGCCAACCGCTCAAGAACCTGCCTACACCTGTGGATTTTTCCAATTTGCCTTCTCCATTGCTATCACAACACGCTTAAGGAGCAGCAGATACTCCGACTTGCTAACCCCACACCTGAGAAAACGCAGCTCGAGTCAGAAATTGCGAAACCGCCGGAGCAATTACCTGAAGAACCCGAGTGCTCCAGTTCTACCTAACCTACCTAATACCGCCATTCCCCAGCACGCCCACCGTTCACACATTCAACAACCGCCCACCGCTACACATTATCGGACATGATTGGCTCTTTTATTTAGGCCCACGCGTTCGTGGTCAGAAGTACAGTACAGCTGGCTAAGGTGAAGCACGTCGCACCTACCTGGAGCCGTAAACAATATGCTCTCATCGCTTATTAAGAATAGACCTTTAACAAGGGGAGAAGCATCCATCACCATAATGGAAGTGCCTCCTCCTGAGCACTCTTAAATCCTGGCCTTTTCAACACCTGTGAAAAAGGTCCCCAGGACTGCCTCTATGAAGAATGACCCCTGTGCAGTCTGCATCTCTCCCTGGTCAACCCGCGTACATTACATACTGCCACAAAATGGCAAGGAGATAATAGACATATCGATAACTGGGGGGCTACTTAAAGGGGGAAGAAACCCAAAATGCATACCAACAATGCTATGCTGCACGTGGGGATAGCTAAACGCCATGTGCTACTCTGTGATATCCCCCAGAAGCCCCAGGGCTTGATTTGGGGATCAGCACTCTTAAATCTCTCTATGCTTTTATATATCTAATTTAACCAGCATGCAATCGACCGACAATTATATATGTTCCTAGTCACCAACACCCAGGGTCCCATTGATTGAATTTTTTACTGGATGAATCATAATTTCTAGCAACTCAGCAAAGACAAAACAGAATTTATCATCATTGGGTTCAGTCTTGAACACACTGATGCAATGATATATCTGGACTCCCCATCAAGCACCAACATCACATTTAAAGCATACGCATCACATTTGACTATGACCTAAGCCATGCTAGCATGTCAATGCATGTCTAGACCCACTTTCCATCATCTCTGTAACACAGCCAAGGTCAGAAGTATCTTCACAGCTCATGAAAGAGAAAAACTACTGAATGCATTTGTTTCTTCACAGGTAGATGCGCAGAAATATGCTGCTTGTAGCTTTCCAAACGGACATTTTAAGCATGCAGAGGGTACAGAATGTACAATAACACACAAAGACGAGACAGCATGACACCAATCCTTAAAGAGCTGCACTGGCGACCTGTGTCATTCATGAGCAGCCTGACTTTTAAGTCTTCAGTCTCTGTACTGTAGCAGTATGAACAAAAGGCATGTACCCTCAAATGTCCTCAGTTCACCTGATAAAAACACCTTGGTGGTGCAGACAAATTGATTAACTCATTAATTAACTACCAGTGTCCTCTCAAATTGAATTTGCTTCCATAAAGCCTTTAAAACGTGCTTTTACACAGGTCTAAATCACCTTTGTGTGGTTGTCTATGAAATGCACTGTTGGGGATTCCACAAGCAGGTTAGCAAAAAGATAACCAATCAAAAATAAAGCTTCAGCAGTTCTTGACCGAGACGCTCAACTCAAGCCAATTAGACCTCCAAGCAAGGTTATGGAAAATCGCTACAATAGCCGTTGCACTCCTCTGACCGGACGTAATCAGCAAAGGGCAACCCACATGTCCACGTTCAGAACGTCGGCCATACGTTTCGAGAGTCTGCGTCCCTGGCGCTGATTTTGGAGTGGCTGTCTGGACGGGGCGGCTGCGGCGCCAATGAGTCAAAACCAAAAGATCCACGAAATGGAGCCCGAGGCTAGAAGGTCAATTTAAAAGAGTCACCCAGGTGCCATTCTGAAGTGGGAGATCGGTAACAGGGGCTCAAGGGCTCCGTCATTTGACAGGTCGGCCAATCAAACTGTGATTGAACTGCACATGTCAAGCATTTGAAGTTAATCCAGATGGATGCTGGACATATCTGGCCCAGAAAGCAGAGTTGCAGCCCAGTGGCTTCCAAGTGTGTTCTAAATGTCCTCTCCTGAGCTACGTGGCACTGTAAAAGTACTTTATCAATAATGTGCACAGTTCTTAAAAGAAACAGCGACGGTACTGAAGCATACCTTCCTCTTCTTAAAGGCCTGACGAGCCAGGTAGCCCCGACAACAAGCTTGGAACAGTGTGATGTTCAGCCTGGTCTGATCATCCCTCTGCTCTTCTAGTTTAGCCAAGGTCCCTGCCCTGAAGAACACCTGATGGACACACACACACACACACACACACACACACACACACACACACACACACACACATTTTAATCACTGCTTGTGAGTTCCATCAGCATGGTAATATAAAATATTTTAATTAAACATTGTATCATATCCTGGGGGAAATTACCCAAATTTATTGTCAGAATACTATTTACAGATATTTCTATCACCTGCTACACATCTGAGCATAGACACTGGTGCAGCTGTTATGCAGGTTGAACATACTGGAGATAGATATTCATATAAAAGAATGAAAATGGACACAGAGAGGATTTCCTGCTGAATCCCAACGGTTGTTCGTTCACTAGGGAAAAGGGGTTTACAGTCCAGATGTACCAATGCTAAAACAAAACAAACCAACAAAAAGAATAAACAAGGGACACCAGACTGACAACTCACGTAAGAAGCACCTAACTAGGGGAAACGCTGGATCGGATCAGACCTTAGACATTAGAATTGATGATGTTGCCAAAGAATAGCAAGCAACAAACCTGAATGGAACAAGAGAATCAATGAACTTCTGAAAGCTCGATACAGTCTCATCTCTTCCAGTAAGTGAGCAGATCACTGTGAGACCAGCAGCCGTGACACTGACACCGAAGGGCTTGGCAGCCGCGAAAGTGCCATTCGGTGGAGGCTGCTATGGCCTGGACGTGTTCGGAGCGGTCTCGGCGGTCTCTGAGCCGAACGGACCCCAAGGGTGAACTGCTGCTGTCTGAGAACAGCTACCCTCTGTTCCAGCGTTATAAAACGGTTCGGTAAATCCACACTGGCAAGAGAAGCAGGAGCTTGTTTACGAGCCGGCGGTAGTCTCTGGACTCGCCTCAACGAGTGGCACATTCTCAGTCACCTGCCACCCGCGGCCCGGCCAATCACAAAAGGGCGCCGTGTTTCTCCAGCGACAGCCATTACCGAGGCAGAGAGAGCCGTCAGATGGGAGAACAGAGTGGCGGTAATCGGCTCTCTCCAGTGGAGACGTTCAGCTGGAGGGATCTCGCCGATTCACCAGTAACAGAAAAATGATGTAGGCTAATGTTGACGTTTGTCGTCTGTGTAATTTTCCCTGGGGTCAGTGAGGCGTGGGTTCACGCTCCTGTTGTGGTCCTGGGCTGAATGAAGGGAGGTGGTAGGGGATCGCTGGCTCAGCTGGGGTAGGTGGGGGGTGGGGAGGAATCGTGCCTGGGCCAGGCCCTACAGAACAAGAGGAACTCACCCTGCTCAGACCCATATGATAGCTGTTCTTCTCCAGGTCCAGAGACTCCAACAGCTCTTCAACGGCCTGCGGATACACACGCACGCACACACGCACACACACACACACACACACACACACACACACACACACACACACACACACACACACACACACACACACACACACACACTTACACTTACAAATGTGAAAAGGGCATCACTCTAGATTTTTAGATGTGGGCGCAGCTATAAACAAACAAACAGATGAAGACTGACCCGGGCAGCCTCCTCCAACGGTTCGCATGCCTCACACTCCCGGAGTGTCCTACCGGTGTCACTGAGTCAGGCCCGGGAATGTTCAGCTCTCTCTCCCTCTCCCTGCCTCCCTCCCTCCTCTCTCTCTCCCTCCCTCTCTCTCTCTACCTCCATCTTTCACTCTCCCCCTGGTGAAGACAGGTCTTGAGAACCCAAGCTGAATGGCTCCATCTAGATTACACTGGAAGAGGGGGGTGCTAGCCCACAGCACTAAGAGCCCATTGTTCCAGCCTGTTTCCAGAGAAACCCATCAGTCAGACACTGGCACAGGGGAGCTCGGCTCCTCTGGTTTTCGGGCCGGCTCTGCCGTGCCCAGGCTGGCTTTTGTGCATTCTTCCCACCATTCGAGCTCCACAAGGCTCTCTCCACAGGGAGCTCAAACACAATTGACCTTCGCTTCTCTTGCACAAAAAAAAAAAAAGACAGAGGAAGGAGGAAAAAACAGAAAAGGAGAAGAGAAAAAACGGGCATGCCTTGAAAATTCAGGCCTTTTCGTAAAACCGGGGAGATTTGAAGCTCGCCCATAGTCCATGAAAGATCATTAGGGCCGGGGCAGCAAAGACTTTTCGTGAATGGCAGCTCCATTTTTCAGACTTGATAATTGCAATAAGTTTTGGGCCATTTTCTGAGCCCTAAGCCCCAGCACAATTAATGTGTTTCTCTAGCTCACGCCCCTTATTGATCTGAGCTGCTGGGCAGCTGGGAATGTTTGATTAAGTCATCACAAGGGGCCCCGATTAAGCAACATTTCATCTGCCCGCTTACCCGCTTCTCATCCTTCACGATGTAGTTGCGCCCGAGTTTCTTCGTCAGGTGGGGGGCCAGGACGTCGAAACGGCGGCGGAACTCGGAGAAGACCATGTGGTCTGGGTAACCTGGAAGGAGGAGGCGTGGGAGTTGCGGTGGAGAAGGTGGAGGTTGGCGGCTGCACGGCTGCGTGTTTTTGGGGCCGTCGTGGCCCTACGTACCTTGCCTGTAGATGCGGAGGGCATCCAGCAGCTGGGAGCCGCGGAGCTGGGCCCTCAGTAAGGCCACGTCCAGCTGCATAAGGCCCGGGTCACAGCTCTCGCCCTGGGCCTCAGGAGAGCCAGTCCCCCGAACAACGTCCGCCTTGGGCAGTAGGCAGTGCACAAAGTGAACCCTGGCCCTCCTGACCGTGTCCAGCAGGGCGTCCTGCCGGGGGACGGGAATAGCGGGTGGGAGGTTAGACATTCCCAGCAACGCTACAAAGGGCAAACCACGCAGAAGTAATCTATCTTTCCTGCAGGTGCACGAATGGCAGTCTCGGGAAAAAACCGCTCACCACTTGGAGCTTGATCTGAATGCAGAGGGACTTCTTCTTCACGGCGCCCACACCGGTGGTGAAGGTCTTCCTCATGCTGGTGGCCCGGCGCAGGGCCAGCTGGGAGCCGCCCTCCAGCCCCGCGATAGAGCCCGACAGGACCGTGGCACTTCCCGAACGCCCGGCGAACAGACCGGCAATGTTCTTCCTACACAAGAACAGCCTGCGTTAGCCGGGACTACTTCCCTGCGTCCTGGTTTTGCTCGTTGGGACGCTGACGTTAACCTCAGTCCTGAGGGTCACATGGATAGAGTTATTTATTTATTCCGCCTGTGCAAACACATCTGATTTAATTAATGAGATAATTATCAACCCCAGTATGCTTAGAATAAGGTATGTATGCAAGGTAAGGTATGTTAATAAAGGCAGTTAACAGTGAGGTCCTGAAGTGTGAGGGGGTCGTGTGCAGCTCGTGTCCTTTTGTGGGTGTCTGTACCTCTTATGAAAAAAAAGATCATTTTTATAGTCTAACACATTTTGTACATACTATCTCCTTTGGGAGGAATAATGGGGATTGTGGCGTTATCCAGCACTAAAGGCTCCCAGGATGGAGAGAATTACTGCATTAGTGGGGACACATACAGGACCAGGTGCAAGAGGC